>NC_069499.1:1058153250-1058171842 GCF_027579735.1 Bombina bombina
CCTAAATTTTCTGTATAGGTTATAAAACTTAAGAAAGTGACCCTGTCCATGTATAACACACAAGAGACAAAATACCCATGATATAAAACAGAGGATTAGCGTATTTCAAATAATAGGTCTTATGACCCTATAAGTAGCAGGTGACTACCACATTAATTGCAATCAATTAGGAGATGTTTAGGATGATCTGGGTTCTAAAAGGGATAACATCCATTTTAAATGAGGCATGCCAAGTTGGCTTTCAGATAATCAAAAGCATTCAACTAGCAGAAAAAAGCAAGGAGGTGTCAATCTACAATATACAGAAGGAAGTAAACCCTCACTTTAAAAGAGGACCTGGGTCCATCCAACTGCTAACATTCACAGTATTTTGGCAGAGTCTTGTGGTTTTGAAGAATGTAAGATTATTATCCTCACCATAGAAATGTCATAATAGCAGATCTCTTACCAGACTAATCCATTTTGCTTTTAGGAGATATGCTATGCTACCCCTCATCTGAAGGGTGAGAAGCTTTTTCAATTCAGAGTTCACTTGTCTCTATAGAATGCAAGTGATCGCCAGCATCAATCGGCACCAGTAATTTTTACTACGGAGGGGTGCAATTAGAACAGAATTAGAATTATATAATCTCCACCTATAATTTAGTTTGTGTTGAAACAGTCAATTCCGCTATTAGTAATGAGAGGGCACATGTCAAATGGTGATTACCTGTGCCAACTAGGTACCAGGAAGCTTAAAGGAAGAAGAAGGTACTTTTAGAGTACCTAGCAACCTAATAAGCAACACAGAGGGCATGAAAACCCATTATGAAAAGAGGGGATCATATGTAGAATAATTAAATAAAAAGCAGTCACCTACCAAATTTATTTACTGTGTGGGTGAATAGTGGTTCAAAAATAAGTTTCTATCCTGTAGAGGCAACACACAGTGCCCTTAGCTCTATAAAAGTGACCATGACTTGCCAATAAGTACTAAAATAGGCAAATGACCTATATTTTAAAAGTAAGGACCCCAAATGAGGCCTTATATTGCACAGTTGGCAACACTGATATCCTTGTAAAACTATCTGCATATTTAGCAAAATGATGCTAGGTGGGGAGCCCCCCTCTTACCCGAATACATAAACATGTGAGAATACCCTAATTTGAAAAAGGCCATCCTTATCCGTCAAATGAAAGTAGTTTTGATAAACACATCTTTCATCTTTGGCACTTCTTCAGACCATAGTTCTTATGAAAATTGGTCAAAAAGCATCATTTGATGATACCCAGTTCATACAAGCTATGTATACAAATCATGAAGGGAGCAAAATGTAGTGCTATAATTTTTTAATTACACTCCAGAGATATACTTAAAATATAAGAGATAATCTAAGAGTGGAGAGATTTAGATCTTAAAGCCCTAAGTGCTTAGTAGCTGACAACTTGCACTGATGTAACATACCCTACATACATGAAAACAAAGAATAATAATAGTATTTGTTTATACAAGTACACATTCCCAAATCCAGAATTCCAAAAAGTGCAATAATTAACGAAAAAAATATAATTTATGTAAGAACTTACCTGCTAAATTCATTTCTGTCATATTGGCAAGAGTCCATGAGCTAGTGACGTATGGGATATAGAAAAAAAGAGAAATTCGGATCTAGGCTCCGGGTAGGTTAAAAACATCAGTCTTTAGTCTTTGCAAGTTTAAAATAGCATCAAGGCATAGGCATCAACTGGGGCTTCAGCTTGTGAGAGCATAAAAGCGGATCTTACGCGTTTCGGCTGTTGGCCGTAATCATAGATCTGTATGGGATATACAATCCTACCAGGAGGGGCAATGTTTCCCAAACCTCAAAATGCATATAAATACACCCCTCACCACACCCACAATTCAGTTTAACGAATAGCCAAGTAGTGGGGTGATAAAGAAAGGAGTAAAAAGCATCAACAAAGGAATTTGGAAATAATTGTGCTTTATACAAAAAAATCATAACCACCATAAAAAAGGGTGGGTCTCGGACTCTTCCCAATATGAAAGAAATGAATTTATCAGGTAAGTTCCTACATAAATTATGTTTTCTTTCATGTAATTGGCAAGAGTCCATGAGCTAGTGACGTATGGGATAGTAATACCCAAGATGTGGAACTCCACAGAAGTCACTAGAGAGGGAGGGATAAAAATAATAACAGCCATTTTCCGTTGAAAAAAATTAATCCACAACCCAAAATATAAGTTTATTCTCATAATGAAAAGAAAAAACTTAAATATAAGCAGAGGAATTAAACTGAAACAGCTGCCAGAAAAACTTTTCTACCATAAACTGCTTCTGAAGAAGCAAATACATAAAAACGGTAGAATTTAGTAAATGTATGCAAAGAAGACCAAGTTGCTGCTTTGCAAATCTGATCAACTGAAGCTTCATTCCTAAAAGCCCACGAAGTGGAGACTGATCTAGTAGAATGAGCGGTAATTCTATGAGAGGGGGCCTGACCCGACTCCAAATAAGCCTGATGAATCAAAAGCTTTAACCAAGATGCCAAGGAAATAGCAGAAGCCTTCTGACCTTTCCTAGAACCAGAAAAGATAACAAATAGACTAGAAGTCTTCCTGAAAACTTTAGTAGCTTCAACATATTTCAAAGCTCTTACCACATCCAAAGAATGTAAGGATCTCTCCAAAGAATTCTTAGGATTAGGACACAAAGAAGGGACAACAATTTCTCTATTATTGTTGTTAGAATTCACAACCTTAGGTAGAAATTTAAATGAAGTTCGCAAAACTGCCTTATCCTGAAGGAAAATCAGAAAAGGAGATTCACAAGAAAGAGCAGATAATTCGGAAACTCTTCTAGCAAAAGAGATGGCCAAAAGGAACAACACTTTCCAAGAAAGTAGTTTAATGTCCAAAGAATGCATAGGCTCAAACGGAGGAGCCTGTAAAGCCTTCAAAAACAAATTAAGACTCCAAGGAGGAGAGATTGATTTAATGACAGGCTTGATACGGACCAAAGCCTGTACAAAACAGTGAATATCAGGAAGCTCAGCAATCTTTCTGTGAAATAAAACAGAAAGCAGAGATTTGTCCCTTCAAGGAACTTGCAGACAAACCCTTATCCAAACCATCCTGAAGAAACTGAAAAATTCTAGGAATTTTAAAAGAATGCCAGGAGAATTTATGAGAAGAACACCATGAAATATAAGTCTTCCAAACTCTATAATAAATCTTCGTAGAAACAGATTTACAAGCCTGTAACATAGTATTAATCACTGAGTCAGAGAAACCTCTATGACTAAAGCACTAGGCGTTCAATTTCCATACCTTCAAATTTAATGATTTGAGATCCTGATGGAAAAATGGACCTTGAGACATAAGGTCTGGCCTTAATGGAAGTGGCCAAGGTTGGCAACTGGACATCCAAACAAGATCTGCATACCAAAACCTGTGAGGCCATGCTGGAGCTACCAGCAACACAAACGATTGTTCCATGATGATTTTGGAGATCACTCTTGGAAGAAGAACTAGAGGCGGGAAAATATAAGCAGGTTGGTAACACCAAGGAACTGTTCACACATCCACTGCTTCCGCCTGAGGATCCCTGGACCTGGACAGGTACCTGGGTAGTTTCTTGTTTAGATGGGAAGTCATCAGATCTATTTCTATATATTAGATATATATTCTATATATCTATTTTAAAGTCTGAAGGCTGAGATAATCCGCTTCCCAATTGTCTATACTTGGGATATGAACCGCAGAAATTAGACAGGAGCTGGATTCCGCCATAGCAAGTATCCAAGATACTTCTTTCATAGCTTGGGGACTGAGTCCCACCCTGATGATTGACATATGCCACAGTTGTGATATTGTCTGTCTGAAAACAAATGAACGGTTCTCTCTTCAACAGAGGCCAAACCTGAAAAGCCCTGAAAATAGCACGGAGCTCTAAAATATTGATTGGTAACCTCGCCTCTTGAGATTTCCAAACCCCTTGTGCTGTTAGAGATCCCCAGACAGCTACCCAACCTGAAAGACTTGCATCTGTTGTGATCACAGTCCAGGTTGGAAGAACAAAAGAGGCCCCTTGAACTATACGATGGTGATCTAACCACCAAGTCAGAGAGTCGAACATTGGGATTTAAGGATATTAATTGTGATATCTTTGTATAATCCCTGCACCATTGGTCCAGCATACAAAGCTGGAGAGGTCTCATATCAAAACGAGCAAAGGGGATCGCGTCCGATGCTGCAGTCATGAGACCTAAAACTTCCATGCACATAGCCACTGAAGGGAATGATTGAGACTGAAGGTTCCGACAAGCTAAAACTAATTTTAATCGTCTCTTGTCTGTTAGAGATAGAGCCATGGACACTGAATCTATCTGGAAACCTAAGAAGGTGACCATTGTCTGAGGAATCAAAGAACTTTTTGGTAAATTGACCCTCCAACCATGTCTTTGAAGAAACAACACTAGTTGATGTGTGAGATTCTGCAGAATGTAAAGACTGAGCTAGTACCAAGATATCGTCCAAATAAGGAAACACAGCAATACCCCGTTCTCTGATTACAGAGAGTAGGGTACCGAGAACCTTTGAAAAGATTCTTGGAGCTGTCGCTAGGCCAAATGGAAGAGCGACAAAATAGTAATGCTTGTCTAGAAAAGAGAATCTCACAAACTGATAGTGGTCTGGATGAATCGGAATATGAAGATATGCATCCTGTAAGTCTATTGTGGACATATAATGCCCTTGCTGAACAAAAGGCAGAATAGTCCTTAAAGTCACCATTTTGAAAGTTGGCACTCTTACAAAACGATTAAAAATTTTCAGATCAAGAACTGGCCTGAATTCATTTTCTTTCTTTGGGACAATGAATAGTTTTTAATAAAACCCCAGACCCTGTTCCTGAAATGGAACTGGTATGATTACCCCTGAAAGCTCCTGGTCTGAAACACACTTCAGAAAAGCCTGAGCCTTTACTGGATTGGATGGGATGTGTGAGAGAAAAAAAATCTTCTCACATGAGGTCTTACTCTGAATCCTATTCGGTACCCTTGAGAGACAATACTCTGAATCCATTGATTTTGGACAGAATCTGCCCAAATGTTTTGGAAGAATCTTAATCTGCCACCTACCAGCTGGGCTGGCATGAGGGCCGCACCTTCATGCAGACTTGGGGGCTGGCTTTGGTTTCTTAAAGGTTTGGATTTACTCCAACTTGAAGAAGGTTTCCAATTGGAACCAGATTCTTTGGGAGAAGTATTAGGTATCTGTTCCTTATTTTGTCGAAAGGAACGAAAACGGTTAGAAGCTTAAGATTTACCCTTAGGTCTTTTATCCTGAGGCAAAAAACCTCCCTTCCCCCCAGTGACAGTTGAAATAATCGAATCCAACTGAGAACCAATTAACGTATTACCTTGGAAAGAAAGAGATAGCAATCTGGACTTAGAAGTCATGTCAGCATTCCAAGATTTAAGCCACAAAGCTCTTCTAACTAAAATAGCTAAAGACATAGATTTAACAACGATTTTGACGATATCAAAAAAATGGCATCACAAATAAAATGATTAGCATGTTGAAGCAAGCGAGCAATGCTAGACAAATCAGAATCCAATTCTTGTTGCACTAAATTTTCCAACCAAAAAGTTGATGCAGCTGCAACATCAGCCACAGAAATTGCAGGCCTGAGAAGATGACCCGCATAAAAATAGGCTTTCCTTAGATAAGATTCAAATTTCCTACCTAAAGGATCTTTAAAAGAAGTACTATCTTCCATAGGAATAGTAGTACGTTTAGCAAGAGTAGAAATAGCCCCATCAACTTTGGGGATCTTTTCCCAAAACTTCAATGTAACTGCTGTCAAAGGATACAATTTTTTAAACCTTGAAGAAGGAATAAAAGTAGTACCAGGCCTATTCCATTCATTAGAAATCATATCAGAAATAGCATCAGGAACTGGAAAAACCTCTGGAGTAACCACAGGAGGTTTAAAAACAGAATTTAAACGTTTACTTGTTTCAATATCAAGAGGACTAGTTTCCTCAATATCCAATGTAATCAACACTTCTTAAAGAACGGATATACTCCATTTTAAATAAATAAGTAGATTTGTCAGTGTCAATATCTGAGGAAGGATCTTCTGAATCAGATAGATCCTCAGGAGGAGGATAATTCAGTATGTTGTCGATCATTTGAAATTTCATCAACTTTATGAGAAGTTTTAAAAGACCTTTTACGTTTATTAGAAGGCGGGATGGCAGACAAAGCCTTCTGAATAGAATCAGCAATAAATTCTTTTATATTCACAGGTATATCTTGTACATTAGATGTTGAAGGAACAGCAACAGGCAATGTACTATTACTGATGGACACATTATCTGCATGTAAAAGTTTATCATGACAACTATTACAAACCGCAGCTGGAGATAAAATCTCCACAAGTTTACAACAAATGCACTTAGCTTTGGTAGAACTGTTATCAGGCAGCAGGGTTCCAACTGTGATTTCTGAGACAGGATCAGATTGAGACATCTTGCAAATGTAAGAGAAAAAACAACATAAAGCAAAATTATCAATTTCGTTATATGGCAGTTTCAGGAATGGGAAAAAAATGCAAAAAGCATAGCCCTCTGATAGAGAAAAAAAGGCAAGAGGCATATAGGAATGGGGTTTTAAATAATGAAAATATTTGGAGCCAAGTATGACAGAAACAGAATTTTTTTTTTGGCGCTAACATGCGGAAATGACACACTCGCGTCATTGAAGACGCAACCTCATGAAAGGACTCCGCGTCAACTCAGATGCAGGAAGTGACGAATTTGCGCCATCGAACGCAACTTTGCGCCAAAAAATCTTGCGCCAAAAATGACGCAATATATTTTGGCATTTTGCGCCCTCGCGAGCCTAATTCTGCCCGCAAATTTAAAATGACAGTCAATTGAAAAAAAGACTATACCCCAGGTAAGAAATCTTTCCTAAAAAAATGCATTTCCCAGATATGAAACTGACAGTCTGCAAAAGGAAATATACTGAAAACCTGAATCATGGCAAAATATATCCACAATCTCGAGAGGCAAATCCCAAACTCCCTTAGTGAAACATTTCACTGAGAGACATAAGGGTGAGATAAACACACTAAAGTGGTGTGCTATTGAGGAAGTAAAGGTCCCTAAGAGGGGAGGAGATTTAGAAAAACTCTTGGCGAGAAGGGAGATGTTCTGGATTTTGAGACTCAGAACACGAATACCTGAGGGTCTCAATTCCAGATACGACATTATAAATTATTGGGAATAGGATCTCTCCTCGCCTTACTTCTTCCTTTTATACTTATTGGTATTATTACATTTTCTTTCTTTTTATACTTATTGTTATCACATTTTGTTGTATAGGCATTCAACAGTGAATTTTGAGTGATTAGGTAGGCATATAATAGGGGAATAAAGAACCCCTTACAGAGAATAGTTTTTAGTGAATGTCTTTAGAGAATGGGATTAAAAGTGAAATCTCATAATCACCTCTGTAGTACCTTACCTAACTGCCTGAAACAAGCACAGGGATTCCAATAAGTATGAGATAAAACACAAAGCAAAAAGTCATTCCCACAATTCTCACTCAATATTCGGATAGATAACCTTATGTTATAAGGTCAATCTTTATAATACCTATAAGCTGACATTCTAGATCAAGACAGAAGAGAATTATATTATTTTTTAATGGACACTATGAGTTCGAGTGTACATAATAAGCCCTCAGGACAACACCCTTATTCTGTAGAGAGAAAAGAGAAAGAAATAAAGGAAAAAAAGAGAGAAAAAAGTACAAAAGAGAAAAAATTATGTTTGTTCTCATTACTAGTATATCTAAAATCTAAGGTATACTCTAACAATTATGTTTCATTTGGCATAATCCCAATTCACTCACCGTTTAAAATTAAAAAGTTTTAAGCGAGACATTTTATAAATAAATTTAATATACACTAAAAGAGACAAAGGAGTGATAGGGTTAAATATTTAGCTGCAGGTGTTCAGCACTTACTGAGCATTAGAAGGAGGGACAGCGCATATGTTTTAACCAATTAGATAAAATTAAAGTGTTCTTAATGGCAAGGAGCACAGACACACAACAGGCTATGATTACGGCAATTTGCCGAAACGCGCAAGCCCGTGTGCTGCGCTCTATCTCCAACAAAGTGGCAAGGCTGTCACATATTTCAATATTTAAATTTTAAAGATTTTTGAATAAAATATGTGTTTTTACAGAGTGTGGTACTATTCTTTTTCTTTTTGAAATATAAGTACAATACATATATTTAGAACTTTATATAAATACATAAAGTGCCAAACCATAGCTGAGAGTGTCTTAAGTAAATGAAAACATACTTACCAAAAGACACCCATCCACATATAGCAGATAGGCAAATAGCCAAACCAGTACTGAAACGGTTATCAGTAGAGGTAATGGAATATGAGAGTATATTGTCGACCTGAAAAGGGAGGTAGGAGATGAATCTCTACGACCGATAACAGAGAACCTATGAAATATATCCCCGTGAGGAAAACCATAGAATTCAATAGGTGATACTCCCTTCAGATCCCTCTGACACTCACTGTACTCAGAGGAAAAATCGGGCTTCAAAATGCTGAGAAGCGCATATCAACGTAGAAATCATAGCACAAACTTACTTCACCACCTCCATAGGAGGCAAAGTTTGTAAAAACTGAATTGTGGGTGTGGTGAGGGGTGTATTTATAGGCATTTTGAGGTTTGGGAAACTTTGCCCCTCCTGGTAGGATTGTATATCCCATACGTCACTAGCTCATGGAATCTTGCCAATTACATGAAAGAAAATTGTCGCGCCAAAAATGACGCAATAAATCAGCATTTTGCGACCTCGCAAGCCTACATTTTTGTATATCCCATACGTCACTAGCTCATGGACTCTTGACAATTACATGAAAGAAATAAGTATTTCTAGCTTATCCGATTCAACCCGTTTTCTAATTTTTTTTTAAAAAAAATTTAACTCCTGATCACGTTCTAAAATCCAATGGAAATTATGTACGTTAGGCGGCCGTCGATCCACGTGACCCAACTCCTTTTTAAACTGCGCATGCGTTACCTTTGATATTCTCCATCTTGGACTGGATGCGCGCTCCCGTTTTGCGCAAGAGTAATCAATCTCAGTAGGACTACCCACATGACGTATCAGTGTTTGTTAGACCATCGCTGTACTAAGCATGTATGGATTAACGCATGCGCAATGGTGCAGGATATTGTAGACTATCGCATGAGCAGAAGTTGATGAGATCGACAATTCGTGCATGCGCAGTATAAGCAAAGGTCGTGCACGCGCTTGGGAGATACGTATAGAGCGGGTGGGACCACTCTATACGTCACAGCATCGAAAGTCTGGAAATATAGGTGGGGGGGGAGCATACATGGAAATGGTAGGAAGATAATAAAAAATAATCATGATATTCATTAAAAATGGAAAAATAAACTTAGCGATCAGCTTGTTATATTAAAAATGGATGCATTCAGGTCTTCAGATAGAGACAAAATTAACCTTCACTTTAAGGTGTTGCAACAGGCTCCGTTTGCGCCTATGAATGAAATTGACATTTAGTTGTCCTGGAAGGTTCTTTTTCTACTGGCTATTGCTCTGCACGCAGAGTTTCTGAGATTGCCGCTTTGCAATGTGAGCCTCCTTATCTGGTGTTCCACTCTGATAAGGCTTTCCTACTTTCTCCCTAAGGTCGTGTCCGACCGCAACATCAATCAAGAGATTGTGGTTCCTTCCTTGTGTTCTAATCCTCCTCCTTCGAAGGAACTTTTGCTTCATAATTTGGATGTGGTTCAGGCCTTAAAGTTTTATCTTCAGGCTACTAAGGATTTTAGACAAACTTCTTCCTTGTTTGTTGCCTATTCTGGGAAGCGTAAGGGTCAGAGTGTCTCTTTGACTTCCTTATCCTTTTGGTTGATGAGTGTTATCTGCTTAGCTTATGAAACAGCGGGACATAAACCTCCTCAGAATTACGGCTCATTCTAGTAGAGCAGTGGCTTCCTCTTGGGCCTTTAAGAACGAGGCCAATATGGATCAGATTTGTAAGGCGGCAGCCTGGTCCTCAAATAACATTTGTAGATTTTACAAGTTTGATGTTTTTGTTTCAGCAAAAGCAGCCGTCAGGAGAAAGGTTTTGCAGGCTGTGGTGCCCTCAGATTAGGGTCCGTCTCTCTTTTTGTCCCTCCCGTTATCATTCAGTGTCCTCTAGAGCTTGGGTATAAGTTTCCCAACAGTAAGGAATGAAGCCGTGGACTCTCCTTATATTAAGAAGGAAAACATAAATGATGTTTACCAGATAATTTAATTTCCTTCTGTATAAGGAGTGTCCACAGCCCCCGCCCGTGTTCTCCGATGGGCGGTCCCCTAAATTGTATTTTCTTCTGGCACCTTTTATACCCTGATATTTCTCCTACTGTTCCTTGTTCAGTCCGCAGAATGACTGGGGTATAGGGGAAGTGGGAGAGGTATTTAAAGGGACAGTCTAGTCAAAATTAAACTTTCATGATTCAGATAGGGCATGCAATTTTAAACAACTTTCCAATTTACTTTTATCATGAAATTTGCTTTGTTTCCTTGGTGGTATTTTTGAAAAGCTAAACCTAGCTAGGCTCAAACTGATTTCTAAACCGTTGAAAACCGCCTCTCAGCTCAGAGCATTTTGAAAGTTTTTCACAGTTAGACAGTACTAGTTCATGTGTGCCATATAGATAACATTGTGCTCACTCCCGTGGAGTTATTTAGGAGTCTGCACTGATTGGCTAAACTGCCTGTCTGTCAAAAGCACTGAGGTAAGGGGGCAGTCTGCAGAGGCTTAGATACAAGGTAGTCACAGAGGTAATATGTATATTAATATAACAGTGTTGGTTATGCAAAACTGGGGAATGGGTAATAAAGGGATTATCTTTTTAAACAATACAAATTCTGGAGTTGACTGTCCCTTTATGTCTTTGGCTGAGGTGTCTTTGCCTCCTCCTGGTGGCCAGGTTCAGTATTTCCCAACAGTAAAGAATGAAGCCGTAGACTCTCCTTATACAGAAGGAAATGAAATTATCTGGTAAGCATAATTTATGTTTGAGGACCTTTATTTTGCCCATCCATGATAATCTTTTTGACAACCAAGTAGATAGATTTTTTTTTTTTTAATCAGTTCGTAGTTTCCGATATAGGATTCTTCTATTGTCCTCGCTAATCAATACATAGGTAGTGGAGTGTATGTTGGCACCAAGTGAAAGGGGTCAACATTTTTAACGTTATGTAGGGTATGTTCATCTAAATTAATGTTTAACATCTCAGTTTTTGTTGTATTTATTTTAAAGTTTGAAAGTGAGTAAAACGTTTGGAATTCTTGCAATAATGGGGGGATAGAGGTTTTTGGTTCGGTGAGTGAGAAAAGTATGTAATCTGCGAAAAGGGACATGACATGATTGTGATCCAATTTGTATACCTTTTATAAGAGGATTATAAAGAGGATTATGTCTTATCTTGGTCGCTATAGTTTCTAAAAAGCAAGCAAATAGAAGGAGGGAAAGGGGAAAACCCTGGCGTTTTATGTTAGATATTGACAAAGAATTTGATAGTATTCCATTAAAAACAGAATTTATGTTTACCTGATAAATTACTTTCTCCAACGGTGTGTCCGGTCCACGGCGTCATCCTTACTTGTGGGATATTCTCTTCCCCAACAGGAAATGGCAAAGAGCCCAGCAAAGCTGGTCACATGATCCCTCCTAGGCTCCGCCTACCCCAGTCATTCGACCGACGTTAAGGAGGAATATTTGCATAGGAGAAACCATATGGTACCGTGGTGACTGTAGTTAAAGAAAATAAATTATCAGACCTGATTAAAAAAACCAGGGCGGGCCGTGGACCGGACACACCGTTGGAGAAAGTAATTTATCAGGTAAACATAAATTCTGTTTTCTCCAACATAGGTGTGTCCGGTCCACGGCGTCATCCTTACTTGTGGGAACCAATACCAAAGCTTTAGGACACGGATGAAGGGAGGGAGCAAATCAGGTCACCTAAATGGAAGGCACCACGGCTTGCAAAACCTTTCTCCCAAAAATAGCCTCAGAAGAAGCAAAAGTATCAAACTTGTAAAATTTGGTAAAAGTGTGCAGTGAAGACCAAGTCGCTGCCCTACATATCTGATCAACAGAAGCCTCGTTCTTGAAGGCCCATGTGGAAGCCACAGCCCTAGTGGAATGAGCCGTGATTCTTTCGGGAGGCTGTTTGTCTAAAATCCTTTGTAGCATCTAAATAGAATTTTAGAGCGCGAACAACATCCAAATTGTGCAACAAACGTTCCTTCTTTGAAACTGGTTTCGGACACAGAGAAGGTACGATAATCTCCTGGTTAATGTTTTTGTTAGAAACAACTTTTGGAAGAAAACCAGGTTTAGTACGTAAAACCACCTTATCTGCATGGAACACCAGATAAGGAGAAGAACACTGCAGAGCAGATAATTCTGAAACTCTTCTAGCAGAAGAAATTGCAACTAAAAACAAAACTTTCCAAGATAATAACTTAATATCAACGGAATGTAAGGGTTCAAACGGAACCCCCTGAAGAACTGAAAGAACTAAGTTGAGACTCCAAGGAGGAGTCAAAGGTTTGTAAACAGGCTTAATTCTAACCAGAGCCTGAACAAAGGCTTGAACATCTGGCACAGCTGCCAGCTTTTTGTGAAGTAACACAGACAAGGCAGAAATCTGTCCCTTCAGGGAACTAGCAGATAATCCTTTTTCCAATCCTTCTTGAAGGAAGGATAGAATCTTAGGAATCTTAACCTTGTCCCAAGGGAATCCTTTAGATTCACACCAACAGATATATTTTTTCCAAATTTTGTGGTAAATCTTTCTAGTTACAGGCTTTCTGGCCTGAACAAGAGTATCGATAACAGAATCTGAGAACCCTCGCTTCGATAAGATCAAGCGTTCAATCTCCAAGCAGTCAGCTGGAGTGAAACCAGATTCGGATGTTCGAACGGACCCTGAACCAGAAGGTCTCGTCTCAAAGGTAGCTTCCAAGGTGGAGCCGATGACATATTCACCAGATCTGCATACCAAGTCCTGCGTGGCCACGCAGGAGCTATCAAGATCACCGACGCCCTCTCCTGATTGATCCTGGCTACCAGCCTGGGGATGAGAGGAAACGGCGGGAACACATAAGCTAGTTTGAAGGTCCAAGGTGCTACTAGTGCATCCACTAGAGCCGCCTTGGGATCCCTGGATCTGGACCCGTAGCAAGGAACTTTGAAGTTCTGACGAGAGGCCATCAGATCCATGTCTGGAATGCCCCACAGCTGAGTGACTTGGGCAAAGATTTCCGGATGGAGTTCCCACTCCCCCGGATGCAATGTCTGACGACTCAGAAAATCCGCTTCCCAATTTTCCACTCCTGGGATGTGGATAGCAGACAGGTGGCAGGAGTGAGACTCCGCCCATAGAATGATTTTGGTCACTTCTTCCATCGCTAGGGAACTCCTTGTTCCCCCCCTGATGGTTGATGTACGCAACAGTTGTCATGTTGTCTGATTGAAACCGTATGAACTTGGCCCTCGCTAGCTGAGGCCAAGCCTTGAGAGCATTGAATATCTCTCTCAGTTCCAGAATATTTATCGGTAGAAGAGATTCTTCCCGAGACCAAAGACCCTGAGCTTTCAGGGATCCCCAGACCGCGCCCCAGCCCATCAGACTGGCGTCGGTCGTGACGATGACCCACTCCGGTCTGCGGAATGTCATCCCTTGTGACAGGTTGTCCAGGGACAGCCACCAACGGAGTGAGTCTCTGGTCCTCTGATTTACTTGTATCTTCGGAGACAAGTCTGTATAGTCCCCATTCCACTGACTGAGCATGCACAGTTGTAATGGTCTTAGATGAATGCGCGCAAAAGGAACTATGTCCATTGCCGCTACCATCAAACCGATCACTTCCATGCACTGCGCTATGGAAGGAAGAGGAACGGAATGAAGTATCCGACAAGAGTCTAGAAGTTTTGTTTTTCTGGCTTCTGTCAGAAAAATCCTCATTTCTAAGGAGTCTATTATTGTTCCCAAGAAGGGAACCCTTGTTGACGGAGATAGAGAACTCTTTTCCACGTTCACTTTCCATCCGTGAGATCTGAGAAAGGCCAGGACAATGTCCGTGTGAGCCTTTGCTTGAGGAAGGGACGACGCTTGAATCAGAATGTCGTCCAAGTAAGGTACTACAGCAATGCCCCTTGGTCTTAGCACAGCTAGAAGGGACCCTAGTACCTTTGTGAAAATCCTTGGAGCAGTGGCTAATCCGAAAGGAAGCGCCACGAACTGGTAATGCTTGTCCAGGAATGCGAACCCTAGGAACCGATGATGTTCCTTGTGGATAGGAATATGTAGATACGCATCCTTTAAATCCACTGTGGTCATGAATTGACCTTCCTGGATGGAAGGAAGAATAGTTCGAATGGTTTCCATCTTGAACGATGGAACCTTGAGAAACTTGTTTAAGATCTTGAGATCTAAGATTGGTCTGAACGTTCCCTCTTTTTTGGGAACTATGAACAGATTGGAGTAGAACCCCATCCCTTGTTCTCTTAATGGAACAGGATGAATCACTCCCATTTTTAACAGGTCTTCTACACAATGTAAGAATGCCTGTCTTTTTATGTGGTCTGAAGACAACTGAGACCTGTGGAACCTCCCCCTTGGGGGAAGCCCCTTGAATTCCAGAAGATAACCTTGGGAGACTATTTCTAGCGCCCAAGGATCCAGAACATCTCTTGCCCAAGCCTGAGCGAAGAGACAGAGTCTGCCCCCCACCAGATCCGGTCCCGGATCGGGGGCCAACATTTCATGCTGTCTTGGTAGCAGTGGCAGGTTTCTTGGCCTGCTTTCCCTTGTTCCAGCCTTGCATTGGTCTCCAAGCTGGCTTGGCTTGAGAAGTATTACCCTCTTGCTTAGAGGACGTAGCACTTTGGGCTGGTCCATTTCTACGAAAGGGACGAAAATTAGGTTTATTTTTTGCCTTGAAAGGCCGATCCTGAGGAAGGGCGTGGCCCTTACCCCCAGTGATATCAGAGATAATCTCTTTCAAGTCAGGGCCAAACAGCGTTTTCCCCTTGAAAGGAATGTTAAGTAGCTTGTTCTTGGAAGACGCATCAGCTGACCAAGATTTCAACCAAAGCACTCTGCGCGCCACAATAGCAAACCCAGAATTCTTAGCCGCTAACCTAGCCAATTGCAAAGTGGCGTCTAGGGTGAAAGAATTAGCCAATTTGAGAGCATTGATTCTGTCCATAATCTCCTCATAAGGAGGAGAATCACTATCGACCGCCTTTATCAGCTCATCGAACCAGAAACATGCGGCTGTAGCTACAGGGACAATGCATGAAATTGGTTGTAGAAGGTAACCCTGCTGAACAAACATCTTTTTAAGTAAACCTTCTAATTTTTTATCCATAGGATCTTTGAAAGCACAACTATCCTCTATGGGTATAGTGGTGCGTTTGTTTAAAGTGGAAACCGCTCCCTCGACCTTGGGGACTGTCTGCCATAAGTCCTTTCTGGGGTCGACCATAGGAAACAATTTTTTAAATATGGGGGGAGGGACGAAAGGAATACCGGGCCTTTCCCATTCTTTATTAACAATGTCCGCCACCCGCTTGGGTATAGGAAAAGCTTCTGGGAGCCCCGGGACCTCTAGGAACTTGTCCATTTTACATAGTTTCTCTGGGATGACCAACTTGTCACAATCATCCAGAGTGGATAATACCTCCTTAAGCAGAATGCGGAGATGTTCCAACTTAAATTTAAACGTAATCACATCAGGTTCAGCTTGTTGAGAAATGTTCCCTGAATCAGTAATTTCTCCCTCAGACAAAACCTCCCTGGCCCCATCAGACTGGGTTAGGGGCCCTTCAGAACCATTATTATCAGCGTCGTCATGCTCTTCAGTATCTAAAACAGAGCAGTCGCGCTTACGCTGATAAGTGTTCATTTTGGCTAAAATGTTTTTGACAGAATTATCCATTACAGCCGTTAATTGTTGCATAGTAAGGAGTATTGGCGCGCTAGATGTACTAGGGGCCTCCTGAGTGGGCAAGACTCGTGTAGACGAAGGAGGGAATGATGCAGTACCATGCTTACTCCCCTCACTTGAGGAATCATCTTGGGCATCATTGTCATTGTCACATAAATCACATTTATTTAAATGAATAGGAATTCTGGCTTCCCCACATTCAGAACACAGTCTATCTGGTAGTTCAGACATGTTAAACAGGCATAAACTTGATAACAAAGTACAAAAAACGTTTTAAAATAAAACCGTTACTGTCACTTTAAATTTTAAACTGAACACACTTTATTACTGCAATTGCGAAAAAACATGAAGGAATTGTTCAAAATTCACCAAATTTTCACCACAGAGTCTTAAAGCCTTAAAAGTATTGCACACCAAATTTGGAAGCTTTAACCCTTAAAATAACGGAACCGGAGCCGTTTTTAACTTTAACCCCTTTACAGTCCCTGGTATCTGCTTTGCTGAGACCCAACCAAGCCCAAAGGGGAATACGATACCAAATGACGCCTTCAGAAAGTCTTTTCTAAGTATCAGAGCTCCTCTCACATGCGACTGCATGTCATGCCTCTCAAAAACAAGTGCGCAACACCGGCGCGAAAATGAGGCTCTGCCTATGATTTGGGAAAGCCCCTAAAGAATAAGGTGTCTAAAACAGTGCCTGCCGATATTATTATATCAAAATACCCAGAATAAATGATTCCTCAAGGCTAAATATGTGTTAATAATGAATCGATTTAGCCCAGAAAAAGTCTACAGTCTTAATAAGCCCTTGTGAAGCCCTTATTTACGATCTTAATAAACATGGCTTACCGGATCCCATAGGGAAAATGACAGCTTCCAGCATTACATCGTCTTGTTAGAATGTGTCATACCTCAAGCAGCAAGAGACTGCTCACTGTTCCCCCAACTGAAGTTAATTGCTCTCAACAGTCCTGTGTGGAACAGCCATGGATTTTAGTGACGGTTGCTAAAATCATTTTCCTCATACAAACAGAAATCTTCATCTCTTTTCTGTTTCTGAGTAAATAGTACATACCAGCACTATTTCAAAATAACAAACTCTTGATTGAATAATAAAAACTACAGTTAAACACTAAAAAACTCTAAGCCATCTCCGTGGAGATGTTGCCTGTACAACGGCAAAGAGAATGACTGGGGTAGGCGGAGCCTAGGAGGGATCATGTGACCAGCTTTGCTGGGCTCTTTGCCATTTCCTGTTGGGGAAGAGAATATCCCACAAGTAAGGATGACGCCGTGGACCGGACACACCTATGTTGGAGAAATTATAATTTAGCGTTGGGTTGAGAGTATAAAAAGAATATTCTATTCAACATTTGGGGGCTAAAACCCATATGTATTAACGTAGAGAGTAGAAATTCCCAATCAATGCGGTCAAAGGCCTTTTCTGGATCTATAGACAGCAGGATTCCTGGGATTCCTCTGTCTTTTGCATAGTGAATGAGATTTAAGGCCCTGACCGTGTTGTCTTTAGCTTCACGTTTTGGGGTAAATCCCACCTGGTCCTGATTAGCTCGGGTAGCATACGATTTACCAGTACCTTCGCATATATTTTAACATCTGAGTTTAGGAGGGAAATGGGTCTAAAATGTGATGTTTGATCTAATGATTTATTTGGCTTTGGTAGCAATATTATATGAGCTTCTAATGATCTAGGGGATAAAGTTTTGGATTCGTCTATGTAACTAAATATTGGTTAGTTGGGTTAATAGTTCCTCATGAAATTGTTTATAGTATCTGTTGCCAAATCCATCAGGACCCGGGGCCTTGCCTGTTGGGAGCTCTTTGATGGCTAATTTGATTTCTTCTGTTATGGGTTCCTCTAATTGTTCTTTCTGGGAACTGGAGATTTGAGGGAGATGTAGAGGATAAATATGTGTTTATTGCAGTAGTTTTTGTCTCCACTTTGGTAAGATTCTTAAGAAATCCTCAGAAATAGCGTGAATGAGAGATCACATGACTGGGTGGGTCCGTGGGAGGTGAGCTGGGAGCACTGGTTGGATGTTGGGTCCGTGACAACATCATGCAGCAGAGCAGCCTCCTCCTCAGCCGCACGGGCCGGCCCGGTGCACGCTTTACACCCTTGTTTAAAATGTAGCCGGCAGCATGCAATGTGTCACAGTGTGACGGACAGTACTGACTAAGTCTGACACCTGCTTGAAGAACCCCCCCCCAGCATTTCCAACCTTACAGTGAAATTGCCCTAGCGGACCAGCCACTTAAGTTATTTTTAATGTGATACTTGCTGTGTGTGACAGGGGAGCTGGGCAGGCCGGGGCACTTGAGAGTAGTTTCGGGACACACAGTGTCAGACCGGCGCAGGTGGCAACCCTAGTCACAGTATGTGAGAATACCTGTGCTCCACCATCTGAAAACTAATCACGTGTTAAAATAAGAACATGTCTTTAAAGAGCACTGCAGAAACAGGAGGAAAAACAGAATAGTGAGTGATAACCATTATAGAGTA
>NC_069499.1:1058171942-1058365910 GCF_027579735.1 Bombina bombina
CATGCAACTTTTGTGGCTTGATTCCACCACTGCTACGGCATTCCGTTGCTATAGGAAGATTGTGGATGACCTTTTGGCGGGTTCATTTCCGCTATTGGAATGGTGAGAATCGGATGCTGCCTGGGCCGACGCTTACTGTATTTGTCAGTCATAACGTGGAAATAGCACTGTCCATCTTTAGAATAGTCTCTCATACCTCCAATTTTTCAGCGGTTAAAGGAAACATGTTTATGAATTTGGTAAAGGGAACAAACAAAATGTCTGCATTGTTCCATTGCTTGCTAAGCTCAAAAACTGCATCAAGAACCAGGAAGGTAGATAGGTTTTATTTGGCGGTGTCTTAAAGAATGTATCAATATCTTTTTCACAGATAGTTTGTCTGCAGCTATTTATCACGTTTTTTTTCTATATATCTTGGCCATATTAGACATCTTTTTTTCATAATGGATGTTTGTCATTATTATTTTTTTTTTTAACTCCTGTATGTATGTATATACATATTCTTTTTAACAGATTGTCTATGTATACAGTATAAACTGGTACTTCTTGACAATAACTGTTCATTAAAATATATATTTATACTTTAACACTCCGCAATGAAATCCGTAATCTGTAGCTTATTGTAGCTCTTTGCTTCTACAAAGTGTTGCAGAAAGCTACAATCTGTAGTTTTTTGTAGCACTCTGCAGCATATTGCAATCTTTTGTAACTCTTAGCCATTTCACTAGCAGCTATCTTAGTTTGATTTCAAGTGCACTAACTTACAGTTTTAAGTTAGGAGACAGCTCCATAGAACTGTCCACGGGAAAACCCTGGTAGGCAACTAATCCCTGAGTACTTTGCTGCAAATGTAATGCTGCATGACCCTGTCTAGCTAAAGGTACATTGTCAGCACATAGGTTACAAAGCTGAGTAATTGGACACACCAACACTTCTTTATATAGCAAAACCATAGGGTTACATTTTCAGTATTGTCCTAAGGGATCAGTATTAAGTCCAAAGATATTAGCTACTCCAGTTTTCTCCAAAATAATTTGAAATAGTAAGGACAGGAAAGTATCTAAAATGAGATAGCAGCACACAAATACAATAGGTTAACACCCTCAGGGGAACACATATATTGGCACAATGTAAAACTTAAGTCTGTCAGGGAATCACATATTGAGTACCTTAAAATATAAAAATGACAGTGAGTCAAAGGGTTAAATATACTTTTTATGCAATACTCTATTAAGGGTGCTTCCCACTCTAAGGCTCCGAGGAGAAATTACAGTATGTCATCAAAGATGGCCACCATCTGAGGGAAATGAGAATACGGAGCGCAGTTTTGGCGGGGAAAAAAGTTAACTCCCTGAGCAAGGCACAGAAGGAAGCTCAGAAACTTTTGAAAATTAGCTCTCTAGCTTCTGAAATGTTCCCGATCATCTGAGAGCCTGCTGAAAATTAGGAGCAGTGCTCTGGTAAGTACTAAATACTAGAAACAAATTTGAAGAGACAGTACCTCAATTTTAATGTAAATGTGTAAAAGAGGCCAAAACTGTATGTAGTGTTATCTGGTGTGAATTGTGTACACATTACCTGTTACCTGTCAGCACTCAGTCTACTGTGCTTACGAAGCTGCAGGGGACCTGCCTACAGTAGAAGAGCCCATCTTGTGTAGTACATACTGACACAGGATATAAGGTAGTTAAACTCTCATGAGGCCAACAGAAGGAGGCTGCAGGACCAGTCCCAGTGACACCTGTGGCAGGCAAGTGACAAACTACTGCAGGAGATTTACTCACTGCCAATGTACTCCTTTACACCATGTCCTATTCCCAACACTGAGGGGGATATCAGGTCTCAATTTCAGAACCCATTTTAATCTATGTGTACATTAGCACTTCAAGTTTAACCATCCTCCCTACTAAAGGCACTTTTTTTATTTTATTTAAGTGATGTTAAATCCTAGTGTTTCTAAAATGCTAGGATTTACCATTGGAACACATAGTACTTCATGCTGAAAGCTCCTTTATTTGTTTGCATCATTCGCTGCACTGAGTTGCTAGGGCAGACCACGGCACAACGCTATTTGGCTGAGAGTTGACGTGAACATTGGCTAAGAAGTTGAAACGTCACCTCTCAGCCAAATAGTGTTCTGCCGTGGGCTGCCCGCCCGAAATAAAGGAGCTTTCAGCATGAAAAAAAATATATAAATATATTTATTTTATACTCATGACTGAAAGTCCCCTTTATTTGTTCCAATGGTAAACCTTAGCATTTCACAAACGCTAGGATTTACCATCGCTTTAAGGAATCATGGGAAATTGGTAGGGATTAAAGCTCTGTTGTGTGTGGGGGGTCTTTTGCCTCCTCCTGTAGACTGTACCTTTAATCATGTGATGGCTTGAGGACTCTCACCATCTTATGAAGAAAGCAAATGTTTTCTTTCAACACTTTAGAAGTGAGGTGAAATGTAACGTTTAGAATGTTACATAGGCTCTCCCAACACAGCTGTAGCCTGAGAGTATGTGCATCGACAGACATTTATAAGGCAGTGCGCTGTGTATAAAACAAACCAAATGTCCCAACCTCCCTAGCAAAATTGGAAGTCAAATTCAATTTAAGTATGCTGCAAAACTGCCTCAACAATGTAATTAGTATGTAGTGATCGCTTAGAACAGTGCACACTCATTTACAGGTAGCTCTAAATTGCTGCAAAAAAAAAAAAAAAACAACAACAAAAAAAAAACAATTGTTTAGGCAGTTTTGCAGAATACTTAGATAGAATTTAACAGATTTGGACAATTTGCAGCATTCTTTGCTTACAGACTTTGAGGGACTCGAGGGAGTGTGGGAAAGGCATACTTAACAAGAAATGTTACAGAACAAAAGCAAATATATTTTATATTGCAATGTTTCATTTTCGATAATTATTATATAAGGAATATTTGAGTTTACTGCCCCTTCAGGTTGTATTCTGTATAACTGTTGCTTTTGAGGTTGCAGCGTCTAATAGGTACATGTCAACAGTGACATTGTAACCAAAGTGAACTGGATGAAGATTAACCCTTTGACTGCAAAGCCATTTCCCATCTGGGTGCTAAGCTGGATATAAATATATAAATATATATATATATATATATATATATATATATATATATATATATATATATATATATATATTTATTTTTTTTGGGTCTTGGGGGTCTGTAGCTGCTTAGTAGCCTGTATCTCAGACATCTAAGCAGCATGCCCCAATTTCCCTATATTGTCCATTGTTAATTTTAAATAAAGTTGCACAGTGACGTAACTGCACGAATCGTGAAGCCCCGGCAATGCCTCTCACTATTCAGGCCAGATCACCGGGGTGGAGTAGGTGGGAGCCCCCAGATTGCCCTCAAGGTGGGTGAGTGCTAGCGACGTCTGAGCCGTCGTCATCACCTGACTGGTGACAATTTGCGTCGGCTCAGAGCCATCGTTAGCACTCAGATGGTTAATTACTATTTTGTTGACACCAATAGTAACCTATTTATAAAAATATAAATATATGTTTAAAGAAATTTTGATAGTGCACTAAAAGAGATTTTGTGCCCTAAGACAAAAGTTATTCACAGAAATAACAGATAAACACAAATTATACTTAACAGATAATTTCCTTTTCTTCTGTACAGGGAGAGTTTACAGCTGCATTCCTTACTTGTGGGAAATACTGAACCTCGCCACCAGGAGGCAGCCAAGACACCAAAGGCTTAAAATACCTCTCCCACTTCCCTTATCTCCCAGTCATTCTGCCGAGGGAACAAGGAACAGTAGGAGAAATATCAGGGTGAAAAAGGTGCCAGAAGAACTAGTTAAAAAAACGTAGGGTCGCCCATACTGAACCTCGCCACCAGGAGGCGGCCAAGACACCCCAGCTAAAGGCTTAAAATACCTCTCCCACTTCCCTTATCCCCCAGTCATTCTGCAGAGGGAACAAGGAACAGTTCCTGCTCTCGTAGAATGAGCCGTAATCCTCTGACTCATATGCCAAGTGGATGATACTCCTCAACTAAAAGATAAGGAAGTCGAAGATGTCTTCTGGCCCTTACGCTTCCCAGATAGATAACAGAGAAAAAAAAAAATCTGTCTATTCCTATGTAGCCTGAAGATAGAACTTTAAGGCACAAATCCATATTACGTAGTAAACTTTCCTTCGAGAAGAAGGAATAAGACATAAGAAAGGAACCACAATTTCTTGATTGAAGTTGCGATTTGACACAACCATAGGAAGAAATCCTAACTAAGTTAGTAGAACAGCCTTATTATCATGGGACAACAGATAAGGGGGTCGCATTGCAAGGCCGCAATCTCAGAGACTTCTGCACGCAGAAGCAATATTTATAAGATAACAACTTAATGTCAACCTCATGCATAGGTTTAAAAGTAGCCCGATGCAAAACCTTAAAGGATTACTTTCTGTTATAATTTTTAAGCTAAACTACTAACATATTAAAGTTAATAAACATTAATTAAAACCTACTGACCTATATTTTCTCCAAAATGAAGTTTCAGAACGTTCTAAAAGTTATATCTTTTATTAGCCTATGATGTCACGTTATCCAGCCCACTATTTTCAGCACTGCGTGTTCAAAATACTTAAACCAATAACTTTGTGTTTAAAGCGCCATTTTGAAACCTAGGTATTGTAAACGGATTGATACAGAGCAAAGGATACCCACGGAGTGGGTTTGGAAAACAAATTTGCAGACAAGATTTCTGATATACGGTAGAGATATGTTAATGAAATGCTATTGATAAAAAGCGTATTTGGGGTAGTTAGTTAGTAACAGGCATAGAAAATATTTACTTACAGTGGCCCTTTAACAAGATCTAAGCTCCAAGGAGGAGCATCAAAACGACACACTGGCCTAATCGTAGTCAGAGCCCTAACAAAAATCTGTACATCCGGAAGCTCAGCAAGCCCCTTGTGCAGTAACAGACAGGGCCAAAACTGTCCCAACAAGGAACTAGCTAAGAGGCCCTTCTCCAGACCATCCTGGAGGAAGGAAAGAATCCTGGAAGGAAAGAATAGTGCCAGGACAAACCACGCTCTTCACAGAAGGAGGTCCTCCACACCTTATGATAGATGACGAGGAACCAACTTACGCACTTGAAGGAGAGGACCGTAACCTCTCAGAAAACCCTCCCTTGGCTAAGACTAAGCGTCAATCTCGCAGTCCACCTCAGAGAAATAAGATTTGATGAAGCAAATGGGCCTTGTTCCAGCAGATCCCTGCGACAAAGTAACCTTCATGGAGGGGGAAGATGACATTCCCACTAAGCCGCGAACCACGATCTTCGCAGCAGCGAAGGAACAATCCATATCACTGACGCCTGCTCCTGCTAGGTTCGAGCCATCACTCGAAGGAGTGATATGGCAGAAAAGGAAAAATTGTATTGAACCTCCAAGCCACCTCTAATGCATACATTAGCTCCGCCCGAGGATCCCTGAACTACGACCCATCTGTGGGTAACTTAGTACTGAGACGGGACGTCCAGAGACCTTCATCTGGCGTCCCCTTCTAGTTCCAAATATCCGAAAACCCCTCGAATGGAAACCTTATCCCCAGATAAAGGGAATGGCTGTAGAGAACATCCGTCCCGGATGACCACACCCGGAGAATGAAATCGCTGACAGATGACCCCATGACAAATCATCACCACCAAAACAGATCCAGCGATGGCCTGAATGAGGTCTGGAGGGCAAGACCTGATGAAGCTAACTCATAACTTCACAAGTCCGATAGAAATGTCTTCATGTCTATGAAGAATAAAATAGCATCCAGGAATCCACCCTGGTGCATTACACCAGAGAACTCTGATCTAGATATACTTCCATCCCTGAGGATCGAGGAAGACAGATTAAATCCCTAATGGTCTTCTATTAGACAAGATGATGGCAATTGAACCAGACTCATCTACACAAGAGAAGCTACCACTTGATCTGGATTCTGGCAACTGCTAAAAGAATCCAGTTTACTAAAAGGCTCTAGAAGCAATAGCGAGACCAAAACAGAGGAGCAATGTACTGGAAGTGCTGGTCCAGAAACATCAACCTTAGGAACCGGAAATGTTCCCTGAGGAGGATTGAAAAAGTATGATATCCTTCGTTAACAGTGGTCCTGGAACGAGGAGACACAATAAGCTTGCTTAAAGGGACAGTATACACTCATTTTCATATAACTGCATGAAATAGACACAACTATAAAGAATAAGATGCACAGATACTGATATAAAAATCCAGTATAAAACTGTTTAAAAACTTACTTAGAAGCTTTTAGTTTAGCTTTGTTGAAAAGGCAGTTGGAAAGCCCACTGCAAGTGGGAAATAAGACACTACCTCCCCCCCCCCACACACTTCTTTTGCATATGAAAAGACCCGTTACACAAACAGGAGCAAGCTAGAGAAGGTAGCTGACCGTATTCACATAAAACTTTGGGGCTTGGTTAGGAGTCTGAAAATCAGAGCAATGTTATTTAAAAATAAGCAAAACTATACATTTAAAAAAAAAAAAACCTTGATGGGCTATATAAATAGATCATCTACAAAACATTTATGCAAAGAAAAAATGTGTATAATGTCCCTTTAATTACTTTAGGACCCAAATAGGATGGGAGTTCCCTCCCTCTAAGGGACCACGAAAAAAAAGGGTTTGAATAATATCTCAAACTGCACTTTACAATAGGCACCAGGACAATAACTCCCAAGGAGAACAAACCCGCACCCACCTGAAATGGCTTCCCTCTCTGTGTCTGGAAGACAGGATCAAGAGAAGGAAATTGCCTTGGGAGGCTGAGATTTGAAGCCTAGCTATGGAATCTAAGACCCATGGATCATGTACGTCCCTGAATCAAGCGACTGAAAAGAGCGGTAGTCTGTCCCCAACGTGATCCAAGATAGGACCTGGAACTGGCCCCTCCTGCCAACCTAGGTTCAGCGGGTGTCTGCTCTGCTTGGACTTATTCCACGACCGAGTCGGCTTCCAAAGACACTTGGATTGCTCAGGCTTAGTGGAGGTCTCCAACGCTGGGCTTTAACCGCCTAAAAGAATAAGAGAAATAAATTTGTCTCAGATTCGATCTCTTATCCAACGGTAAAGCCGCAGAATAGCGGAACCAAATTAAATATTTCCCTCAAGCAGAAGGAAAGATTAGATTCAGATGACATATCTGTCAGAGTGATTCAATGCCAGAACAGAAAAAACCTGAAGCCCTAGCTTTGGGGCTAGTAATCTGCGAAAGTTACAGATAAAAGAATTATAAGCTCCAAGACCTTAATTCTCTCCCGAAATTATCGAGGGAACCATCACCTCGAATCGAGAAGAGATGCTTCAATAGGAAGTTTCCAGAAACTGCAACAACCTAAGTCGCCAGTACATAAATATCCCTCGTGATGAAACATCTTCATAAAAAAAGTTTCCTCTTATAAACCAAGAGCTCTAAGAATAAACTATCCTTAAACAGAATAGTAAAACGATAGGCAAGCGCACAAAAAGTGTTAGCCAAGTAGGGATGGGAAAAGACATACCCCCCCCCCCCCCCCTATAGAGCTTGGAAATTAAAAAGGAAATGGACGAAAGGGAAGAGGATCTCTATCGTTCCCCACCCACCTTAATCAAATTCCCCATCTGATTTAGTGCTCTGAGATTCGACTGGCAGATCAGTACTAGGAATCTCTAATATCACCAAAACTTTATAGAAGCGAGCTCTAGCTTGCTACTCTAAATCTAAAAAGCGAAATCCTCCTCTGCCGGAGGAATAGAAGCAGAAGGCTCCGACCCAGAAGGTCCGTACTCTGAAGCCTCAGAGAGAACCGCATCCTCAGATGACTGATTGGATACAACAGTCAATTTACATGATGCTCCAAAAAAACAAAACAAAACAGAATCCTTTATAACTAGGTAACCTTATTTAAATCAAAGAACAACCGGCACCTATACCCCCAATGGCTGGTGCACTCACCGCCTTCTATGACCCAGACAGTATAGAGACAACTCGCTCCTCTCCGTAGTCACTCGGTCAGGAATAGGAAATGGAAACCGTGACCACTCCCGGTCACACGGTGCTCAATGCAGGAACGCCCTGCTAAAGGAAAAGCGCACCAAGCTAAATAAAACTGTGCAGCTTTCAAAGTAAAGAGCAACCTGTATGTTCCATATCAGCCTATGAGCCCAAAACATCTCACACATATAAAGCAGCATAAATCACATAAACAAATATGATTAACACCCCACTGTTCAACAATCCCCCTCAGGAGATATTAACCCTTGATTCCATAAAGATAAAGGAGTTCCACTGTGACCCTGTCTTCTAGCGTTAACGTGTGTAAAAAATGAAACAATCTTACCGGAATCTATGCTGTAGAACAGAAACACGGTCCTTCAAATGTGACAGACTGTAGCATCGCTTCTGACATGGACTTAGTGATGAAAAGCAGGCAGCGAAGCTTGTCAACGCTGATTGCTTAGGAGCTGTTAATATGAGTCTGGATGGTTTCGCTGAAAGACTCTCTCAGCAGCTCCAGACTAACTTTCATCAATGCTCTCACAGAGAGGCTGACAAGACTACTTAAAACTCCAGTCCCATATCGAAGGTTAGATACCCTTCCTAAGGAACTACTCCGAAATCTGAGACTTCTCTGCCAACCTCCTGTGATGAAAGGCAAAGAATGACTGGGGGATAAGGGAAGTGAGAGAGGTATTTAAGCCTTTGGCTGGTGTGTCTTTGCCTCCTCCTGGTGGCCAGGTTCAGTACTTCCCACAAGTAAGGAATGCAGCTGTGGACTCTCCCTGTATTAAGAAGGAAATAGGCAGCTAGAGTATGAATCACAATGTAACAAGAATACTGGTACAGGGTGTTTATTACTCTAACAGAATCCGCAATACAAGCATCTGCATTGTTAAAGATACATAACACCAAACATTTTTATTTCATGATTCAGATAGAACATACAGTTTTAAACAACTTTCCAATGTACTTCTAATATCAAATTTTCTTTGTTCTCGTTAACTTTTGTTGAAAAACAGGAAGGTAAGCTCAGGAGTAAGCATGTGTCTGCAGTACTATATGGCAGCAGTTTTGTAACAATGTGATACATTAGCAAGGACAGTCACGCTACCTATCTAGACAACTCTTCAACAAAGAATAACATGAGAACGACACAAATTTGATAATAAAAGAAAAATGAAAACTTTAAAAATGATATTCTATATCTGAAAAAATAAAAATAAAATGGGTTTATATCCCTTTAAAGGGACATTATACACTCATTTTTTCTTTGCATAAATGTTTTGTAGATAATCTATTTATATAGCACATAAAGTTTTTTTTAAAATAAATGTATAGTTTTGCTTATTTTTTAATAACATTGCTCTGATTTTCAGACTCCTAACCAAGCCCCAAACTTTTATGTCAGCTACATTCTCCAGCTTGCTCCTGTTTGTGTAAAGGGTCTTTTCATATGCAAAAGAAGGGGGAGGGGGGGAGTGTCTTATTTCCCACTTGCAGTGGGCTTTCCAACTACCTTTTCAACAGAGCTAAACTGACAGCTTCTAAGTAAGTTTTTAAACCGTTTTATACTGGATTTTTAGATCAGTATCTGTGCGTCTTATTCTTTATAGTAGTGTCTTTTACATGCAGTTATATGAAAAACATAATTTATGTAAGAACTTACCTGATAAATTCATTTCTTTCATATTAGGTCTATTTCTTTCATGTAATTGGCAAGAGTCCATGAGCTAGTGACGTATGGGATATACATTCCTACCAGGAGGGGCAAAGTTTCCCAAACCTCAAAATGCCTATAAATACACACCTCACCACACCCACAAATCAGTTTAACGCATAGCTAAGAAGTGGGGTGATAAGAAAAAACATAATTTATGCTTACCTGATACATTTATTTCTCTTGTAGTGTGTTCAGTCCACGGGTCATCCATTACTTATGGGATATATTCTCCTTCCCAACAGGAAGTTGCAAGAGGATCACCCAAGCAGAGCTGCTATATAGCTCCTCCCCTCACATGTCATATCCAGTCATTCGACCGAAACAAGACGAGAAAGGAAAAACTATAGGGTGCAGTGGTGACTGGAGTTTTAATTAAAATTTAGAACTGCCTCAAAAAAAGACAGGGCGGGCCGTGGACTGAACACACTACAAGAGAAATAAATTTATCAGGTAAGCATAAATTATGTTTTCTCTTGTTAAGTGTGTTCAGTCCACGGGTCATCCATTACTTATGGGATACCCATACCAAAGCTAAGTACACGGATGATGGGAGGGACAAGGCAGGAACATTAAACAGAAGGAACCACTGCCTGTAGAACCTTTCTCCCAAAACCAGCCTCCGAAGAAGCAAAAGTGTCAAATTTGTAAAATTTGGAAAAAGTATGAAGTGAAGACCAAGTTGCAGCCTTGCAAATCTGTTCAACAGAGGCCTCATTCTTAAAGGCCCAGGTGGAAGCCACAGCTCTAGTGGAATGAGCTGTAATTCTTTCAGGAGGCTGCTGTCCAGCAGTCTCATAGGCTAAACGTATTATGCTACGAAGCCAAAAAGAGAGAGAGGTAGCCGAAGCCTTTTGACCTCTCCTCTGTCCAGAGTAAACGACAAACAGAGAAGAAGTTTGTCTAAAATCTTTAGTTGCCTGTAAGTAGAACTTCAGAGCACGGACCACGTCTAGATTATGCAAAACATTCCTTCTTTGAAGAAGGATTAGGACATAATGATGGAACAACAATATCTTGATTGATATTCCTGTTAGAAACAACCTTAGGCAAAAACCCAGGTTTAGTACACAGTACTACCTTGTCTGAATGAAAGATCAGATAAGGAGAATCACAATGTAAGGCAGATAACTCAGACACTCTTCGAGCCGAGGAAATAGCCATCAAAAACAGAACTTTCCAAGATAACAGCTTGATATCAATAGAATGAAGGGGTTCAAACGGAACACCCTGAAGAACTTTAAGAACCAAGTTTAAAGTGGATGTAAAGTCAATGCTATCGCACAATTTCAATTCGTTTATCATTCAAAAACAGAATTTATGCTTACCTGATAAATTACTTTCTCCAACGGTGTGTCCGGTCCATGGCGTCATCCTTACTTGTGGGATATTCTCTTCCCCAACAGGAAATGGCAAAGAGCCCAGCAAAGCTGGTCACATGATCCCCCCTAGGCTCCGCCTTCCCCAGTCATTCGACCGACGTAAAGGAGGAATATGCATAGGAGAAATCATATGATACCGTGGTGACTGAAATAATTCATCAGACCTGATTAAAAAAACCAGGGCGGGCCGTGGACCGGACACACCGTTGGAGAAAGTAATTTATCAGGTAAGCATAAATTCTGTTTTCTCCAACATAGGTGTGTCCGGTCCACGGCGTCATCCTTACTTGTGGGAACCAATACCAAAGCTTTAGGACACGGATGATGGGAGGGAACAAATCAGGTCGCCTAGATGGAAGGCACCACGGCTTGCAAAACCTTTCTCCCAAAAATAGCCTCAGATGAAGCAAAAGTATCAAATTTGTAGAATTTGGTAAAAGTGTGCAGAGAAGACCAAGTCGCTGCCTTACATATCTGATCAACAGAAGCCTCGTTCTTGAAGGCCCATGTGGAAGCCACAGCCCTAGTGGAGTGAGCTGTGATTCTTTCAGGAGGCTGCCGTCCGGCAGTCTCATAAGCCAATCGGATAATGCTTTTAAGCCAGAAAGAGAGAGAGGTAGAAGTTGCTTTTTGACCTCTCCTTTTACCAGAATAAACAACAAACAAAGAAGATGTTTGTCTGAAATCCTTAGTAGCTGCTAAGTAAAATTTGAGAGCACGAACTACATCCAAGTTGTGCAATAAACGTTCCTTCTTTGAAACTGGATTAGGACACAAAGAAGGCACGACTATCTCCTGGTTAATATTTTTGTTAGAAACAACTTTCGGAAGAAAACCAGGTTTAGTGAAATTGCAACCAAAAACAAAACTTTCCAAGATAATAACTTTATATCAACGGAATGTAGGGGTTCAAACGGAATCCCCTGAAGAATTGAAAGAACTAGATTGAGACTCCAGGGAGGAGTCAAATTTTTGTAAACAGGCTTGATTCTGACCAGAGCCTGAACAAAAGCTTGAACGTCTGGCACAGCCGCCAGCTTTTTATGAAGTAAAACAGATAAAGCAGAAATCTGTCCCTTCAAAGAACTTGCAGATGATCCTTTCTCCAAACCTTCTTGAAGAAAGGATAGAATCCTAGGGATTTTTATCTTGTTCCATGGGAATCCTTTAGATTCACACCAACAGATATATCTTTTCCATATTTTATGGTAGATTTTTCTAGTTACAGGCTTTCTAGCCTGAACAAGAGTATCAATGACAGAATCTGAGAACCCTCGCTTTGATAAAATCAAGCGTTCAATCTCCAAGCAGTCAGTTGGAGTGAGGCCAGATTCGGATGTTCGAACGGACCTTGAACAAGAAGGTCCTGTCTCAGAGGTAGCTTCCATGGTGGAGCCGATGACATATTCACCAGGTCTGCATACCAAGTCCTGCGTGGCCACGCAGGAGCTATCAAGATCACCTATACCCTCTCCTGTTTGATCCTGGCTACCAGCCTGGGAATGAGAGGAAACGGTGGGAACACATAAGCTAGGTTGAAGGTCCAAGGTGCTACTAGTGCATCCACTAGAGCCGCCTTGGGATCCCTGGATCTGGACCCGTAGTAAGGAACCTTGAAGTTCTGGCGAGAAGCCATCAGATCCATGTCTGGGATGCCCCATAATTGAGTTATTTGGGCAAAGATTTCCGGATGGAGTTCCCACTCCCCCGGATGAAATGTCTGACGACTCAGAAAATCCGCTTCCCAATTTTCCACTCCTGGGATGTGGATTGCAGACAAGTGGCAGGAGTGAGTCTCCGCCCATTGAATTATCTTGGTCACTTCTTCCATCGCCAGGGAACTCCTTGTTCCCCCTTAATGGTTGATATACGCAACAGTCGTCATGTTGTCTGATTGAAACCTTATGAATTTGGCCTTTGCTAGCTGAGGCCAAGCCTTGAGAGCATTGAATATCGCTCTTAGTTCCAGAATGTTTATCGGTAGAAGAGATTCTTCCCGAGACCAAAGACCCTGAGTTTTCAGGGGTTCCCAGACCGCGCCCCAGCCCACCAGACTGGCGTCGGTCGTGACAATGACCCACTCTGGTCTGCGGAAGCTCATCCCTTGTGACAGGTTGTCCAGGGTCAGCCACCAACGGAGTGAATCTCTGGTCCTCTGATCTACTTGAATCGTTGGAGACAAGTCTGTATAATCCCCATTCCACTGTCTGAGCATGCACAGTTGTAATGGTCTTAGATGAATTCGCGCAAAAGGAACTATGTCCATTGCCGCAACCATCAAACCTATTACTTCCATGCACTGCGCTATGGAAGGAAGAAGAACAGACTGAAGTACTTGACAAGAGTTTAGAAGTTTTGATTTTCTGGCTTCTGTCAGAAAAATCCTCATTTCTAAGGAGTCTATTATTGTTCCCAAGAAGGGGACTCTTGTTGACGGAGATAGAGAACTTTTCTCTACGTTCACCTTCCACCCGTGAGATCTGAGAAAGGCTAGGACAATGTCCGTATGAGCCTTTGCTTGTGGCAGTGACGACGCTTGAATCAGAATGTCGTCCAAGTAAGGTACTACTGCAATGCCCCTCGGTCTTAGCACCGCTAGAAGGGACCCTAGTACCTTTGTGAAAATTCTTGGGGCAGTGGCTAATCCGAATGGAAGTGCCACAAACTGGTAATGTTTGTCCAGAAAAGCAAACCTTAGGAACTGATGATGTTCCTTGTGGATAGGAATATGTAGATACGCATCCTTTAAATCCACCGTGGTCATGAATTGACCTTCCTGGATGGTAGGAAGAATTGTTCGAATGGTTTCCATTTTGAACGATGGAACGCTGAGAAATTTGTTTAAGATCTTGAGATCCAAGATTGGTCTGAATGTTCCCTCTTTTTTGGGAACTATGAACAGATTGGAGTAGAACCCCATCCCTTGTTCCTTTAATGGAACAGGATGAATCACTCCCATTTTTAACAGGTCTTCTACACAATGTAAGAATGCCTGTTTTTTTATGAGGTCTGAAGACAATTGAGACCTGTGGAACCTTCCCCTTGGGGGTAGCTCCTTGAATTCCAGAAGATAACCTTGGGAGACTATTTCTAGGGCCCAAGGATCCAGAACATCTCTTGCCCACGCCTGAGCGAAGAGAGAAAGTCTGCCCCCCACCAGATCCGGTCCCGGATCGGGGGCCAACATCTCATGCTGTCTTTGTAGCAGTAGCAGGTTTCTTGGCCTGCTTACCTTTGTTCCAGCCTTGCATTGGCCTCCAGGCTGGCTTGGCCTGAGACGTAGTACCCTCTTGCTTAGAGGGCGTAGAACTTGAAGCTGGTCCGTTTCTACGAAAGGGACGAAAATTAGGCTTATTTTTAGCCTTGAAAGACCTATCCTGAGGAAGGGCATGGCCCTTTCCCCCAGTGATATCTGAAATAATCTCTTTCAAGTCAGGGCCAAACAGCGTTTTCCCCTTGAAAGGAATATTAAGCAATTTGTTCTTGGATGACGCATCCGCTGACCAAGACTTTAGCCAAAGCGCTCTGCGTGCCACAATAGCAAACCCTGAATTTTTTGCCGCCAATCTAGCTAATTGCAGGGTAGCGTCTAGAGTAAAAGAATTAGCCAATTTAAGAGCACGAATTCTGTCCATAATCTCCTCATAAGAGGTATCCTTATCTAGCGACTTTTCTAGTTCATCAAACCAGAAACACGCTGCTGTAGTAACAGGAACAATGCATGAAATTGGCTGTAGAAGGTAACCTTGCTGAACAAACATCTTTTTAAGCAAACCTTCTAACTTTTTATCCATAGGATCTTTGAAAGCACAACTATCCTCTATAGGGATAGTAGTGCGTTTGTTTAAAGTAGAGACCGCCCCCTCGACCTTAGGGACTGTCTGCCATAAGTCCTTTCTGGGGTCGACTATAGGAAACAATTTCTTAAATATAGGGGGAGGAACAAAAGGTATGCCGGGCCTTTCCCATTCTTTGTTTACAATATCCGCCACCCGCTTGGGTATAGGAAAAGCTTCGGGGGGCACCGGGACCTCTAGGAACTTGTCCATCTTACATAATTTCTCTGGAATGACCAAATTGTCACAATCATCCAGAGTAGATAACACCTCCTTAAGCAGAGCGCGGAGATGTTCCAATTTAAATTTGAACGTAATAACATCAGGTTCAGCTTGTTGAGAAATTTTTCCTGAATCTGAAATTTCTCCCTCAGACAAAACCTCCCTAGCCCCTTCAGACTGGAGTAAGGGCATGTCAAAACCATTATCATCGGCGCCCTCATGCTCTTCAGTATCTAAAACAGAGCAGTCGCGCTTTCGCTGATAAGTGGGCATTTTGGCTAAAATGTTTTTAATAGAATTATCCATTACAGCCGTTAATTGTTGCATAGTAAGAAGAATTGGCGCACTAGATGTACTAGGGGCCTCTTGTGTGGGCAAGACTGGTGTAGACACATAAGGGGATGATGCAGTACCATGCTTACTCCCCTCACTAGAGGAATCATCTTGGGCATCATTTTCACTATCACATGCATCACATCTATTTAAATGAGAAGGAACTTTGGCTTCCTGACATACAGAACATAGTCTATCTGATGGTACAGACATGATAAACAGGCATAAACTTGATAACAAAGTACAAAAAACGTTTTAAAATAAAACCGTTACTGTCACTTTAAATTTTAAACTGAACACACTTTATTACTGAATATGCGAAAAAGTATGAAGGAATTGTCCAAAATTCACCAAAATTTCACCACAGTGTCATAAAGCCTTAAAAGTATTGCACACCAAATTTGAAAGTCTTAACTCTTAAAATAACGGAACCGGAGCCGTTTTTACATTTAACCCCTATACAGTCCCTGGTATCTGCTTTGCTGAGACCCAACCAAGCCCAGAGGGGAATACGATACCAAATGACGCCTTCAGCACGCTTTTTCAGTGTATCAGAGCTCCTTACACATGCATCTGCATGCTTTGCTTCCCAAAAAACAACTGCGCATTAGTGGCGCGAAACTGAGGCTCTGCCTATGACTAGAGAAGGCCCCCAGTGAAAAAGGTGTCCAATACAGTGCCTGCCGTCTTTTTTATCAAAATTCCCAAGATAAAATTAACTCCTCAAAGTAATAAACCATTAAACATGTCTATAAAACAAACGTTTTAGCCCAGAAAAATGTCTACCAGTCTTTAAAGCCCTTGTGAAGCCCTTTATAACTTGTTATTAAAATGGCTTACCGGATCCATAGGGAAAATGACAGCTTCCAGCATTACCAAGTCTTGTTAGAAATGTGTCATACTTCGAGCAGCAAAAGTCTGCACACTGTTCCCCCCAACTGAAGTTACTTCATCTCAACAGTCCTGTGTGGAAACAGCCATTGATTTTAGTAACGGTTGCTAAAATCATCTTCCTCTTACAAACAGAAATCTTCATCTCCTTTCTGTTTCAGAGAAAATAGTACATACCAGCACTATTTTAAAATAACAAACTCTTGATTGAAGAATAAAAACTACATTTAAACACCAAAAAACTCTAAGCCATCTCCGTGGAGATGTTGCCTGTACAACGGCAAAGAGAATGACTGGGGAAGGCGGAGCCTAGGGGGGATCATGTGACCAGCTTTGCTGGGCTCTTTGCCATTTCCTGTTGGGGAAGAGAATATCCCACAAGTAAGGATGACGCCGTGGACCGGACACACCTATGTTGGAGAAATTAAGTTAAGTTTAATTCATCATTTTTTTTAAATGTATAATTATATCGATCTATATACTTATTTACTGTTAATCATCTTGCTCGCTTCCTCCGCCCGCCATTTTTGACCGCATTTTGAAGGTTGATTGACACTGTAGTCTACTAATAATCAATCATACCCCGTGGCGTCCAGCCCCTTTTCGGAGACGTCACTATCTCTTTATGCGCATGCGTCTTTCTTTATGCGCATGCGTAAACCAACTGCTGTTTGATTCAGAAGCGCTGCGCGTACACGATTTTAGCATACGCATAACAATGCAGCAGTCATTTGCTTCCTGGATACACAGAGAATTTAATAACGCATCAGGCACTGAATGTTAAACGCATGCGCAAAAAAACAACACATCGTGAACGAGCTTTTCGAACATGTCATAGAGCGGGTGGGACCGCTCTAAACGTTAGGCGGAAGAAATAAAGGAAGAAATGGATAGGAGGAGCTAGAAGCGAAAACGGAGATAAGGTTGCATTTAAAATATGTGATATTTTGCAAATTTTGGGGGAAAAAAATTGCTTTTTGACTAATACACCGATTATGAATTATAATTGACTCCTTAAAACGGGAAAATTTACATTCACTTTAAGCTCCACGGAGGAGCAACAGCTTTAAACACAGGCTTAATTCTAGCCAAAGCCTGACAAAAGGCCTGGACGTCTGGATTCTCTGCAAGACGTTTGTGTAAAAGAATAGACAGAGCTGAAATCTGTCCCTTTAGCGAACTAGCGGATAAACCCTTTTCTAAACCCTCTTGTAGAAAAGCCAATATCCAAGGAATCCTAACCTTACTCCATGAGTAACTCTTGGATTCGCACCAATACAAATATTTACGCCATATCTTATGGTAAATTTTTCTGGTCACAGGTTTCCGAGCCTGTATTAATGTATCAATAACCGAATCCGAAAACCCACGCTTTGATAGAATCAAGCGTTCAATTTCCAGGCAGTCAGCCTCAGAGAAATTAGGTTTGGATGGTTGAAAGGACCCTGAATTAGAAGGTCCTCTCTCAGAGGAAGAGACCATGGTGGACAGGACGACATGTCCACTAAGTCTGCATACCAGGTCCTGCGTGGCCACACAGGCGCTATCAGAATTACCGATGCCCTCTCCTGTTTGATCCTGGCAGTCCTGTCAGTTGAGGTAGCAACGGAAATGGTGGAAACACATAAGCTATGTTGAAAACCCAAGGGGCTGCTAATGCATCTACCAGCACCGCTCTCGGGTCCCTGGACCTGGATCCGTAACAAGGAAGCTTCGCGTTCTGGCGAGATGCCATGAGATCCAGATCCGGTTTGCCCCAACGACGAATCAGTTGAGCAAATACCTCCGGATGAAGTTCCCACTCTCCCGGATGAAAAGTTTGGCGACTTAGGAAATCTGCCTCCCAGTTCTCTACGCCCGGGATGTAAATCGCTGACAGGTGGCAAGAGTGAGACTCTGCCCAGCGAATTATCTTCGAGACTTCCAACATCGCTAGGGAACTCCTGGTTCCCCCTTGATGATTGATGTAAGCCACAGTCGTGATATTGTCCGACTGAAATCTGATGAACCTCAGTTTTGCTAACTGAGGCCAAGCTAGAAGAGCATTGAATATTGCTCTTAATTCTAGAATGTTTATTGGAAGGAGTTTCTCCTCCTGAGTCCACGATCCCTGAGCCTTCAGCGAATTCCAGACTGCTCCCCAGCCTAGAAGGCTGGCATCCGTTGTCACAATCGTCCAATCTGGTCTGCGAAAGGTCATTCCTTTGGACAGATGAACCAGTGACAACCACCAGAGAAGAGAATCTCTGGTCTCCTGGTCCAGATTTAGCAAAGGGGACAGATCTGAGTAATCCCCGTTCCATTGACTGAGCATTCATAGTTGCAGCGGTCTGAGATGCAGGCGCGCAAATGGCACTATGTCCATTGCCGCGACCATTAAGCCGATTACCTCCATGCACTGAGCTACTGATGGGCTTGGAACGGAATGAAGCACACGGCAAGCATTGAGAATCTTTGATAACCTGGACTCCGTCAGGTAAATCTTCATCTCTACAGAATCTATAAGAGTCCCTAGAAAAGGAACCCTTGTGAGTGGTAACAGAGAACTCTTTTCCACGTTCACTTTCCACCCATGCGACCTCAGAAATGCTAGAACTATCTCTGTATGAGACTTTGCATTCTGAAAACTTGACGCTTGTATCAGAATGTCGTCTAGGTACGGAGCCACCGCTATGCCTCGTGGTCTTAGTACCGCCAGAAGTGAGCCCAGAACCTTCGTAAAAATTCTCGGGGCCGTGGCTAACCCGAAGGGAAGAGCCACAAACTGGTAATGCCTGTCTAGAAAGGCAAACCTTAGGTACCGATAATGATCTTTGTGAATCGGTATATGAAGGTAAGCATCCTTTAAGTCCACCGTGGTCATATATTGACCCTCTTGGATCATGGGTAGGATGGTTCGAATGGTTTCCATCTTGAACGATGGTACCCTTAGGAATTTGTTTAAGATCTTTAAGTCCAAGATTGGTCTGAAGGTTCCCTCTTTTTTGGGAACCACAAATAGATTTGAGTAAAATCCTTGTCCCTGTTCCGATCGCGGAACTGAGTGGATCACTCCCATGATTAAGAGGTCTTGTACACATTGTAGAAATGCCTCTCCCTTTACTAGGTTTGTCGATAACCTCGAAAGATGGAACCTCCCTTGTGGAGGAGAGGTTTTGAAATCCAGAAGGTATCCCTGAGATATAATCTTTAACGTCCAGGGATCCTGCACATCTCTTGCCCAAGCCTGGGCGAAGAGAGAAAGTCTGCCCCCCACTAAATCCGTCTCCGGATAGGGGGCCCTGTCTTCATGCTGTCTTAGGGGCAGGAGTAGGCTTTCTGGCCTGCTTGCCCTTGTTCCATGACTGGTTGCCTTTCCAACCCTGTCTGTAACAAGCAGTAGTTCCTTCCTGTTTTGGAGCGGAGGAAGTCGATGCTGCTCCTGCCTTGAAGTTACGAAAGGCACGAAAATTAGACTGTTTGGCCCTGTCCTGAGGAAGGGCGTGGCCCTTAACTCCCGTAATGTCAGCAATAATTTCCTTCAAGCCAGGCCCGAATAAGGTCTGCCCTTTGAAAGGAATGTTAAGTAGCTTAGACTTGGAAGTTACATCCGCTGACCAGGATTTAAGCCAGAGCGCTCTACGCGCCTGTATGGCGAATCCGGAATTTTTAGCCGTAAGTTTGGTTAGATGTACTACGGCATCTGAAACAAACGCATTAGCTTGCTTAAGGGTTCTAACTTTGCTCAAAGCCTCATCCAATGGCTCTGTGCGAATCGCCTCTTCCAGAGACTCAAACCAGAATGCCGCTGCAGCCGTGACAGGCGCAATGCATGCAAGAGGCTGCAATATAAAACCCTGTTGAACAAACATTTTCTTAAGATAACCCTCTAATTTTTTATCCATTGGATCTGAGAAAGCACAGCTATCCTCCACCGGGATAGTGGTACGCTTGGCTAACGTAGAAACTGCTCCCTCCACCTTAGGGACCGTCTGCCATAAGTCTCGTGTGGTGGCGTCTATAGGGAACATTTTTCTAAATATCGGGGGAGGGGAAAAAGGCACACCGGGTCTATCCCACTCCTTACTAATAATTTCTGTAAGTCTTTTTGGTATAGGAAAAACGTCAGTACACACCGGTACCGCATAGTATCTATCCAACCTACACAATTTCTCTGGAATTGCCACCGTGTCGCAATCATTCAGAGCCGCTAATACCTCCCCTAGTAACACACGGAGGTTCTCAAGCTTAAATTTAAAATTTGAAATTTCTGAATCCGGCCCCCCCGGATCAGAACCGTCACCGACAGAATGAAGCTCACCGTCCTCATGTTCTGCAAATTGTGACGCAGTATCAGACATGGCTCTCGTGTCATCAGCGCGCTCTGTCCTTAACCCAGAGCTATCGCGTTTGCCCCTTAATTCGGGCATATTATATAATACTTCTTTCATAACATTAGCCATATCATGTAAAGTGATTTGTAAGGGCCTAGATGTACTTGGCGTCTCAATCCTACGCATCTCCCGAGCGGGAGACGCAGGTACTGACACGTGAGGAGAGTTAGGCGGCATAACTTCCCCCTCGTTGTCTGGTGATAGTTTCTTTATCGGTACAGATTGACTTTTATTCAAAGCAATATCAATACAATTGGTACACATCGTTCTATTGGGCTCCACATTGGCTTTTGAACATGATGAACAAACAGTTTCCTCTGAATCAGACATGTTTAAACAGATTTAGCAATGAAACTACAAGCTTGGAAATCACTTTCAATAAGTTTACAAGCAATATAAAAAACGCTGCCGCGTTTCAAAAATACAGATATAATTAAACAATTCTTAACAAGAAGTGTATTATTAGCAGAGGATTGCACCCATTAGCAAAAGGATGATTAACCCCTCAATACCCAAAACGGATAAAACGGATATCAATTAAGATTTAACGCTTTTAATCACAGTCAAACACACTGTCACAGATCTGCTGTGACTGATTACCTCCCTCAAAAATGAATTTTGCAGACCCCTGAGCTCTCTAGAGACGTCATGGATCAAGGAGGAAGAAGCAGGAAGACTGTGCTAGAATTTTAACTGCACAACAAGGTGCTAAAACAAGGTCCCTCCCACTCCTATCACAACAGTGGGAGCCCTGATATAACCGTTTCCATATATAACTGTTAGCCATGTGGAAAAAAATCATGCCCAAAGCGATTTATCACCAAAGTACCTCACAAAAACGAATAACATGCCAGTAAACGTTTTATTAAAAAATAACATTTTCCAATGTCATGCAAAGTTATCACTAAGCCTGCTACCAGTCGCTACCACTGCAGATAAGGCTTAAGTATTATTTCAGTTTTAACAGTATTTTCTCAGTCAAATTCTAGTCCCTAGAAAATAACTCGACTGCGCATACATTTATCAGCCTGATACCAGTTGCCACTACTGCATTTAAGGCTGTACTTACATCATACGTAACAGCAGTATTTTCTTAGTCAATTCCATTCCCAGAAAATAAAGTACTGCACATACCTCATTTGCGGAGGACCCCGCATGCCATTCCCAGTTTCTGAAGTTACCCCACTCCTCAGAATGTCGAGAACAGCCAGTGGATCTTAGTTACGCCTGCTAAGATCATAGAAAAAAAACGCAGGCAGTTTCTTCTTCCAAATACTGCCTGAGATAGAAAAACAGCACACTCCGGTGCCATTTAAAATAACAAACTTTTGATTGAAGAATAGATAAGTAAAAACTCCAGCTCCTCTCGCGACCTCCTTTGTTGAGGGTTGCAAGAGAATGACTGGATATGACATGTGAGGGGAGGAGCTATATAGCAGCTCTGCTTGGGTGATCCTCTTGCAACTTCCTGTTGGGAAGGAGAATATATCCCATAAGTAATGGATGACCCGTGGACTGAACACACTTAACAAGAGAAAAGTGCGAAAGCATAAAAATAAGGAATTGGAATAATTGTGCTTTATACAAAAAAATCATAACCACCACAAAAAAGGGTGGGCCTCATGAACTCTTGCTAATATGAAAGAAATTAATTTATCAGGTAAGTTCTTACATAAATTATGTTTTCTTTCATGTAATTAGCAAAAGTCCATGAGCTAGTGACGTATGGGATAATGAATACCCAGATGTGGATCTTCCACGCAAGAGTCACTAGAGAGGGAGGGATAAAATAAAGACAGCCAATTCCGCTGAAAATAATCCACACCCAAAATAAAGTTTAAATCTTATAATGAAAAAAACTGAAATAAGCAGAAGAATCAAACTGAAACAGCTGCCTGAAGTACTTTTCTACCAAAAACTGCTTCAGAAGAAGAAAACACATCAAAATGGTAGAATTTAGTAAAAGTATGCAAAGAAGACCAAGTTGCTGCTTTGCAAATCTGATCAACCGAAGCTTCATTCCTAAACGCCCAGGAAGTAGAAACTGACCTAGTAGAATGAGCTGTAATCCTTTGAGGCAGAGTTTTACCCGACTCGACATAAGCATGATGAATCAAAGACTTTAACCAAGACGCCAAAGAAATGGCAGAGGCCTTCTGACCTTTCCTAGAACCAGAAAAGATAACAAATAGACTAGAAGTCTTTCGGAATTTTTTAGTAGCTTCAACATAATATTTTTAAAGCTCTAACTACATCCAAAGAATGCAACGATCTTTCCTTAGAATTCTTAGGATTAGGACACAATGAAGGAACCACAATTTCTCTACTAATGTTGTTAGAATTCACAACCATAGGTAAAAATTTAAAAGAAGTTCGCAACACCGCCTTATCCTGATGAAAAATCAGAAAAGGAGACTCACAAGAAAGAGCAGATAATTCAGAAACTCTTCTAGCAGAAGAGATGGCCAAAAGAAACAAAACTTTCCAAGAAAGTAAATTAATGTCCAGCGAATGCATAGGTTCAAACGGAGGAGCTTGAAGAGCCCCCAGAACCAAATTCAAACTTCAAGGAGGAGAAATTGACTTAATAACAGGTTTTATACGAACCAAAGCTTGTACAAAACAATGAATATCAGTAAGACTAGCAATCTTTCTGTGAAAAACAACAGAAAGAGCAGAGATTTGTCCTTTCAAGGAACTTGCAGACAAACCTTTATCCAAACCATCCTGAAGAAACTGTAAAATTCTAGGAATTCTAAAAGAATGCCAAGAAAAATGATGAGAAAAACACCAAGAAATGTAAATCTTCCAGACTCGATAATATATCTTCCTAGATACAGATTTACGAGCCTGTACCATAGTATTAATCAGAGAGTCAGAGAAACCTCTATGACTGAGAATCAAGCGTTCAATCTCCATACCTTCAAATTTAAGGATTTGAGATCCTGATGGAAAAAAGGACCTTGCGATAGGTCTGGTCTTAACGGAAGAGTCCACGGTTGGCAAGTGGCCATCCGGACAAGATCCGCATACCAAAACCTGTGAGGCCATGCTGGAGCCACCAGCAGAACAAACGAGCACTCCTTTAGAATCTTGGAAATCACTCTTGGAAGAAGAACTAGAGGCGGAAAGATATAGGCAGGATGATACTTCCAAGGAAGTGACAATGCATCCACTGCCTCCGCCTGAGGATCCCTGGATCTGGACAGATACCTGGGAAGCTTCTTGTTTAGATGAGAAGCCATCAGATCTATTTCTGGAACTCCCCACATTCGAACAATCTGAAGAAATACCTCTGGGTGAAGAGACCATTCGCCCGGATGTAACGTTTGGCGACTGAGATAATCCGCTTCCCAATTGTCTATACCTGGGATATGAACCGCAGAAATTAGACAGGAGCTGGATTCCGCCCATACCAGTATTCGAGATACTTCTTTCATAGCCAGAGGACTGTGAGTCCCTCCTTGATGATTGACATATGCCACGGTTGTGACATTGTCCGTCTGAATCAAATTAACGACTCTCTTTAGAAGAGGCCATGACTGAAGAGCTCTGAAAATTGCACGGAGTTCCAAAATGTTGATCGGTAAGCTCACCTCCTGAGATTCCCAAACCCCTTGTGCTGTCAGACTTGCATCTGTTGAAATCACAGTCCAGGTCGGAAGAACAAAAGAAGCCCCCTGAACAAAACGATGGTGGTCTGTCCACCACGTCAGAGAGTGTCGTACAATCGGTTTTTAAGATATTAATTGAGATATCTTTGTATAATCCCTGCACCACTGGTTCAGCATACAGAGCTGAAGAGGTCGCATGTGAAAACGAGCAAAGGGGATCGCGTCCGATGCAGCAGTCATAAGACCTAGAATTTCCATGCATAAGGATACCGAAGGGAATGATTGAGACTGAAGGTTTCGACAAGCTGAAACCAATTTTAGACGTCTCTTGTCTGTCAGAGACAGAGTCATGGACACTGAATCTATCTGGAAACCTAAAAAGGTTACCCTCGTCTGAGGAATCAATGAACTTTTTGGTAAATTGATCCTCCAACCATGTTCTCGAAGAAACAATACAAGTCGATTTGTATGAGATTCTGCTAAATGTGAAGACTGAGCAAGTACCAAGATAGCATACAAATAAGGAAATACCACAATACCCTGTTCTCTGATTGCAGATAGAAGGGCACCGAGAACCTTTGTAAAAATCCTTGGAGCTGTTGCTAGGCCAAACGGCAGAGCCACAAACTGGTAATGCTTGTCTAGGAAAGAGAATCTCAGAAACTGATAGTGATCTGGATTAATCAGAATATGCAGATATGCATCCTGTAAATCTATTGTGGACATATAATGCCCTTGCTGAACAAAAGGCAGAATAGTCCTTATAGTTACCATTTTGAATGTTGGTATCCTTACATAATGATTCAATATTTTTAAATCCAGAACTGGTCTGAAGGAATTCTCCTTCTTTGGTACAATGAAAAGATTTGAATAAAACCCCAGCCCCTGTTCCAGAACTGGAACTGGCATAATTACTCCAGCCAACTCTAGATCTGAAACACATTTCAGAAATGCTTGAGCCTTCACTGGATTTACTGGGACACAGGAAAGAAAAAAATCTTCTTGCAGGAGGCCTTATCTTGAAGCCTATTCTGTACCCTTGTGAAACAATGTTCTGAATCCAAAGATTGTGAACAGAATTGATCCAAATTTCTTTGAAAAATCGTAATCTGCCCCCTACCAGCTGAGCTGGAATGAGGGCCGCACCTTCATGTTGACTTGGGAGCTGGCTGTGGCTTTCTAAAAGGCTTGGATTTATTCCAGACTGGAGATGGTTTCCAAACTGATACTGCTCCTGTAGGGGAAGGATCAGGCTTTTGTTCCTTATTGTGACGAAAGGAACGAAAATGATTAGTAAACCTAAATTTACCTTTAGATTTTTTATCCTGTGGTAAAAAAGTTCCTTTCCCCCCAGTAACAGTTGAAATAATAGAATCCAACTGTGAACCAAATAATTTATTACCCTGGAAAGAAAGGGAAAGCAAAGTTGACTTAGAAGACATATCAGCATTCCAAGTTTTAAGCCATAAAGCTCTTCTAGCTAAAATAGCTAGAGACATATACCTGACATCAACCCTAATGATATCAAAGATGGCATCACAAATAAAATTATTAGCATGTTGAAGAAGATTAACAATGCTATGAGAATTATGATCTGTTACTTGTTGCGCTAAAGCTTCCAACCAAAAAGTTGAAGCTGCAGCAACATCCGCTAAAGATATAGCAGGTCTAAGAAGATTACCTGAACATAAGTAAGCTTTTCTTAGAAAGGATTCAATTTTCCTATCTAAAGGATCCTTAAAGGAAGTACTATCTGCCGTAGGAATAGTAGTACGTTTAGCAAGAGTAGAGATAGCCCCATCAACCTTAGGGATTTTGTCCCAAAACTCTAATCTGTCAGATGGCACAGGATATAATTGCTTAAAACGTTTAGAAGGAGTAAATGAATTACCCAAATTATTCCATTCCCTGGAAATTACTTCAGAAATAGCATCAGGGACAGGAAAAACTTCTGGAATAACTACAGGAGATTTAAAAACCTTATCTAAACGTTTAGATTTAGTATCAAGAGGACCAGATTCCTTTATTTCTAATGCAATTAAGACTTCTTTAAGTAAAGAACGAATAAATTCCATTTTGAATAAATATGAAGATTTATCAGCATCAACCTCTGAAACAGAATCATCTGAACCAGAGGAATAACAGACATAGCCTTCTTAATGGATTTAGAAACAAAATCTCTTATGTTAACAGGAACACTCTGAGTATTAGATGTTGATGGAACAGCAACAGGTAATGTAACATTACTAAAGGAAATATTATCTGCATTAACAAGTTTGTCATGACATTCATTACAAACAACAGCTGGAGGAACAGATACCACAAGTTTACAGCAAATACACTTAACTTTGGTAGATCCAACATCAGGCAGCGATTTTCCAGAAGTATCTTCTGATTCAGGGTCAATCTGAGACATCTTGCAATATGTAATAGAAAAAACAACATATAAAGCAAAATTGATCAAATTCCTTAAATGACAGTTTCAGGAATGGGAAAAAATGCCAGTGAACAAGCTTCTAGCAACCAGAAGCAAATAAACAATGAGACTTAAATAATGTGGAGACAATAATGACGCCCATATTTTTTAGCGCCAAAAAAGACGCCCACATTATTTGGCGCCTAAATGCTTTTAGCGCCAAAAATGACGCCACATCCGGTAACGCCGACACTTTTGGCGCAAAAACGTCAAAAAATGACGCGACTTCCGGTGACAAGTACGACGCCGGAAATAACTTAGAAAATTTTTTTTGCGCCAAAAAAGTCCGCCCCAATAATGACGCAATAAAATGAAGCATTTGCAGCCCCCGCGAGCCTAACAGCCCACAGGGAAAAAAGTCAAATTTTAAGGTAAGAAAAAAATTGATTATTCAAATGCATTATCCCAAATAATGAAACTGACTGTCTGAAATAAGGAATATTGAACATCCTGAATCAAGGCAAATAAATGTTTAAACACAAATATTTAGAACTTTATATAAAGTGCCCAACCATAGCTTAGAGTGTCACAAAAATAAGACTTACTTACCCCAGGACACTCATCTACATGTAGTAGAAAGCCAAACCAGTACTGAAACGAGAATCAGTAGAGGCAATGGTATATATAAGAGTATATCGTTGATCTGAAAAGGGAGGTAAGAGATTAATCTCTACGACCGATAACCGAGAACCTATGAAATAGACCCCGTAGAAGGAGATCATTGAATTCAAATAGGCAATACTCTCTTCACATCCCTCTGACATTCACTGCACGCTGAGAGGAAAACCGGGCTCCAACCTGCTGCGGAGCGCATATCAACGTAGAATCTAGCACAAACTTACTTCACCACCTCCACGGGAGGCAAAGTTTGTAAAACTGATTTGTGGGTGTGGTGAGGGGTGTATTTATAGGCATTTTGAGGTTTGGGAAACTTTGCCCCTCCTGGTAGGAATGTATATCCCATACGTCACTAGCTCATGGACTCTTGCTAATTACATGAAAGAAATGAGTGTATACTGTCCCTTTAAATAAGCATGTGTGGCAGTGTGTTCTTCAGTAAGATTATGGTAAGGGTACAAATGAGATAAAACAAAAACTACTGTACAAAGAGACATGTTAGCATTATATAAATAAAATATGAGCAGATGAATATATTGAACAAAAGACAAATCCAGCATGCTTTTTTGGCAATGAAACAGCTTTATCAATATAAGTCTTGAGAAAAAGTCTTTACCTCAAAGATCACAGGTAGGTTTCTTTTGAGTGCAATCTCAAACACTTGGCTTATTTCAGATTTATTAAGATTCTCCTCATCTGAAACTTTCCCATTAATCTAAAAGGAAAAAAAATGCAATTAATTCAAACAGGTTCAAGCCTGCACAATTATAATTTCTATATATTTCCTTACATAAAGGTTTGTGCTACACATTTCTGATACAGGATCAGTCAAGTAGGATTGACTGTTTTCATAACTTGCTTTTAAACATTTTTTTTTACATGATTTGGTTTTAGAGACAATGTTAGCACATCTATTGCTATGATTCAAGTTTTACTTAAAAAAAAAAAAAAAAAATACCAATATAAAACATGGACAATGTTTAACAGGTGCTTTTCCCCCTTTCATTTATGACTTAAAATCTTTAAAACATCTGTAGGTCACTCATACCTCTTTACACATATAAATGAAAACTACACACTGCCACAAACAACAGATTAGACAACACCTTAGTGTAAATCTCTTGCTTTTCATCTTCAAACGGACCAATGAACACATCACCACTAGTACAGTACAAGGCTACTTTTGCTACTTGGAGAGAATGGAATTTGCTAGCTTAAGAACTATGTTTTTAAAGCATACATTTCTGAAATTAATCAGAGCTTATATGTTTTGTAGGTTCAATTTGATCTAAGCCCTTTTCAGCACAAAGCTTATTTACAAAAAAAACAAACAAAAAAAAAATCCATCATATCCTGAAAGGAGCCAGGCACAATCCAAAACCAGATAATGTATGAATGTTTTGACTAATGAAGAACAGTTTCCTTCTACAAGCTCCTTTGCTGAAATGACGCAGGATGTGTGAGGTGTGAAAGCATTCACTGACAATGGAAAGGAGTAGAAAAGAAAATGTATGCTTACCTGATACATTTCTTTCTTTCTTGACACCGAGTCCACGGATCATCATAATTACTGTTGGGAATATCACCCCTGACCAGCAGGAGGCGGCAAAGAGCACCACAGCATAGCTGTTAAATATCACTCCCCTACCCACAACCCCCAGTCATTCGGCCAAAGAGAAATGAGAAAGGAAGAAACATAAGGTGCAGAGGTGCCTGAGGTTTATAGAAAAATAAACTGTCTGAAAAATACAGGGCGGGCCGTGGACTCACCGTGTCAAGAAAGAAAGAAATTTATCAGGTAAGCATACATTTTCTTTTCTTTCTAATGATACAGTGAGTCCACGGATCATCATAATTATTGTTTGGAACCAATACCCAAGTCAGAGGACACAGATAAGGGAGGGACAAGACCGTTAAGCTAAACAGAAGGCACCACTGCTTGAAGAACCTTTCTCCCAAAAGAAGCCTCAGCCAAAGCAAAAGTATCGAATTTGTAAAATTTAGAAAAAGTGTGTAAAGATGACCAAGTGGCAGCCTTGCAAATATGTTCCACAAAAGCTACATTTTTGAAAGCCCAAGAAGAAGAAACAGCCCTCGTGGAATAAGCCGTGATTTTCTCAGGAGGCTGCTGTCCAGCAGTCTCATATGCCAAGCGAATAACACTCCTCAGTCACAATGAAAGAAGTAGCCATAGCTTTCTGACCGTTACGCTTCCCAGAAAAAAACAACAAATAAAGAAGAAGACTGGAGAAAATCCTTAGATGCCTGTAAATATTTCAACGCACGAACCACATCCGGGTTGTGCAACAAACGCTCCTTATTAGAAGAAGCTTAGGACACAAAGAAGGAACAACAATTTCTTAATTAATATTTCTATCCAAAACCATTTTGGGAAGGAAACCTAAGGCAGTACGCAGTACCAGAATAAAAAATAAGGAAAGGAGATTCACACTGCAGCACTGAAAGCTCCGAAACTCTTTGAGCCGAAGAAATAGCCACCAAAAACAAAACCTTCCAGGATAACAACTTAATATCCAAATAATGCACAGGCTCAAACGGAGCCTGTTTTGAAGAACTCTAAGAACCAAATTAAGACTCCAAGGAGGAGTAACAAACTTCATCTCCAGATTCTGCAGGGCCACGCCGGAGCAATTAGAATCACTGATGCCGTCTCATGTCTGATTTGAGCAATGACCCATGGAGGAAGAGCAAACGGAGGAAAAACATTTGCTAGACTGAAATTCCAAGGAACTGCCAGAACATCTATCAGCACAGCCCGATGATCCCTTGACCTGTACCTCGGAAGCTTGGCATTCTGACGAGATGCCATGAGATCCAGCTCCGGCTGCACCCACTTGAGAACCAAGCAGGAAAACGCCTCCAGGTGAAGCTCCCACTCCCCCGGAAGAAACTTCTGTCTGCTCAGAAAATCTGCTTCCCAATTGTGCACCTCTGGAATAAGGACTACAGACAGACAGCAGTTGTGAGCCTCCGCCCACTGAATAATCTTGGCTTCCTCTGTCATAGCAAAGGAACTCAGAGTTCCTCCCTGATGCTTGATGTAAGCCACTAACGTTATGTTGTCTGACTGAAACCTGATAAACTGGGCTGAAGCCGAGGCCACACCAGAAGCGCATTTAAAATTGCCCTCAGTTCTAGGATATTTATGGGAAGGACGAAGAGAGAACTGAAGGGCAAGACAAGAATTAAAGATCTTTGTCTTTCTAGCCTCTGTCAGAAAAATCTTCATAGAGAATCTATGATTGTTCCCAACACCACCACTCTTGAAGCTGGAATCAAGGAACTTTTTCCCAAATTCACCTTCCATCCGTGAGAACGCAGAAAAGACAACATCTCCGTGTGGGAGCTTGCTTGTTTAAAAGATGGCGCCTGAAGCAGAATATCGCCCAGACATGGCGCCACAGCAACACCCCTCAATCTGAGTACCGCCAGCAATGCTCCCAGGACCTTTGAGAAAATTCTGGGAGCTGTAGCAAGACCGAACGGAAGAGCCACAAGCTGAAAGTGCCTGTCTAGGAAAGCAAATTTCAGAAACTTGTGATGATCCCTGTGGATGGGAATATGCAGATACGCATCCTTCACATCCACCTTGGTCATGAATTGGCCCTCTTGAACCAACGGAAGAATGGAACGAATAGTGTCCATCATGAAAGACGGAACACTGAGGAACTTGTTTACGCTTTTAAGATCTAAAATTGGTCTGAAGGTTCCCTCTTTTTTGGGAACAATGAACAGATTAGAATAGAAACCCAGACCCTGCTCCTGTAATGGAACAGGAACTATCACTCCCATGTCGGAGAGATCCTGAAGACAACGTAAGACCGCCTCTCTCTTTATCTGGTCTACAGATAACCTGGTGAGAAGGAACCTGCCCCTGGGAGGAAATGCCTTTAATTCTAACTTGTAACGTTGGGACACTATGTCCACCCCCCAAGGAACCGGGACATCCCGAACCCAGGCCTGAACGAAAAAAAGATATTCTGCCCCCCACAAGATCCAATCCCGGAACGGGAGCAGACCCTTCATGCTGACTTTGAGTCAGTAACGGGCTTCTTAGATTGCTTCCCCTTAGAAGAAGACTGATTGGTCTTCCAGGAGGACTTAGCGTGTTCCTGCTTGGAAGGGAAAGGCTTACCTGAAAAGTTTCGAAAGGAACAAAAATTATACTGACGGCTCTTCTGCTTATTCTTCTTATCCTGGGGGAGAGAATGCCACTTTCCTCCCGTAATATCAGAAATAATCTCAGCTAAACCCGGCCCAAACAAGGTCTTACCCTTGTAAGAAATCAACAAAAGCTTAGACTTAAGACACATCCGCAGACCAGGACTTCAACCATAAGGCTCTGCGCTCCAGAACAGCAAAGCCAGAAATCTTTGCTCCCAACCCGATGACCTGTAAAGAAGCATCCGTAATAAAGGAATTAGCCAATTTAAGAGCCGTAATCCTATACTGGATTTTCTCAAGAGGAGTATCTGTCTGAATAGAATCAGACAACGCATCAAACCAATATGCTGCCGCACTGGTGACAGTAGCGATACACACCACAGGCTGCCATTGCAACCCCTGGTGAACATACATCCTTTTAAGTAACGCCTCCAATTTCTTATCCATAGGATCCTTAATAGAACACCATCCTTAACGGGGATAGTGGTCCTCTTTCCACCTTGGGAACTGTCTGCCAAGACTCCCTGATAGAATCAGCAATAGGAAACCTCTTCTTAAAAATTGGAGAAGGGGAAAGAGGAATCCCAGGCTTCTCCCACTCCCGTGCAATAATCTATGAAGTACGGTCTGGAACAGGAAAACATAATTTATGTAAGAACTTACCTGATAAATTCATTTCTTTCATATTAGCAAGAGTCCATGAGCTAGTGACGTATGGGATATACATTCCTACCAGGAGGGGCAAAGTTTCCCAAACCTCAAAATGCCTATAAATACACCCCTCACCACACCCACAATTCAGTTTAACGAATAGCCAAGAAGTGGGGTGATAAAAAAGTGCGAAAGCATATAAAATAAGGAATTGGAATAATTGTGCTTTATACAAAAATCATAACCACCACAAAAAAAGGGTGGGCCTCATGGACTCTTGCTAATATGAAAGAAATGAATTTATCAGGTAAGTTCTTACATAAATTATGTTTTCTTTCATGTAATTAGCAAGAGTCCATGAGCTAGTGACGTATGGGATAATGATTACCCAAGATGTGGATCTTTCCACGCAAGAGTCACTAGAGAGGGAGGGATAAAATAAAGACAGCCAATTCCTGCTGAAAATAATCCACACCCAAAATAAAGTTTAATGAAAAACATAAGCAGAAGATTCAAACTGAAACCGCTGCCTGAAGTACTTTTCTACCAAAAACTGCTTCAGAAGAAGAAAATACATCAAAATGGTAGAATGTAGTAAAAGTATGCAAAGAGGACCAAGTTGCTGCTTTGCAAATCTGATCAATCGAAGCTTCATTCCTAAACGCCCAGGAAGTAGAGACTGACCTAGTAGAATGAGCTGTAATCCTTTGAGGCGGAGTTTTACCCGACTCAACATAGGCAAGATTAATTAAAGATTTCAACCAAGATGCCAAAGAAATGGCAGAAGCTTTCTGGCCTTTTCTAGAACCGGAAAAGATAACAAATAGACTAGAAGTCTTTCGGAAAGACTTAGTAGCTTCAACATAATATTTCAAAGCTCTAACAACATCCAAAGAATGCAACGATTTCTCCTTAGAATTCTTAGGATTAGGACATAATGAAGGAACCACAATTTCTCTACTAATGTTGTTGGAATTCACAACTTTAGGTAAAAATTCAAAAGAAGTTCGCAACACTGCCTTATCCTGATGAAAAATCAGAAAAGGAGACTCACAAGAAAGAGCAGATAATTCAGAAACTCTTCTGACAGAAGAGATTGCCAAAAGGAACAAAACTTTACAAGAAAGTAATTTAATGTCCAATGAATGCATAGGTTCAAACGGAGGAGCTTGAAGAGCCCCTAGAACCAAATTCAAACTCCAAGGAGGAGAAATTGACTTAATGACAGGTTTTATACGAACCAAAGCTTGTACAAAACAATGAATATCAGGAAGATTAGCAATCTTTCTGTGAAAAAGAACAGAAAGAGCAGAGATTTGTCCTTTCAAGGAACTTGCGGACAAACCTTTATCTAAACCATCCTGAAGAAACTGTAAAATTCTTGGAATTCTAAAAGAATGCCAAGAAAAATGATGAGAAAGACACCAAGAAATATAAGTCTTCCAGACTCTATAATATATCTCTCTGGATACAGATTTACGAGCCTGTAACATAGTATTAATCACAGAGTCAGAGACACCTCTTTGACTAAGAATCAAGCGTTCAATCTCCATACCTTTAAATTTAAGGATTTGAGATCCTGATGGAAAAAAGGACCTTGCGACAGAAGGTCTGGTCGTAGCGGAAGAGTCCACGGATGGCAAGAGGCCATCCGGACAAGATCCGCATACCAAAACCTGTGAGGCCATGCCGGAGCTACCAGCAGAACAAACGAGCATTCCTTCAGAATCTTGGAGATTACTCTTGGAAGAAGAACTAGAGGCGGAAAGATATAAGCAGGATGATACTTCCAAGGAAGTGATAATGTATCCACTGCTTCCGCCTGAGGATCCCGGGATCTGGACAGATACCTGGGAAGTTTCTTGTTTAGATGAGACGCCATCAGATCTATTTCTGGAAGCTCCCACATTTGAACAATCTGAAGAAATACCTCTGGGTGAAGAGACCATTCGCCCGGATGCAACGTTTGGCGACTGAGATAATCCGCTTCCCAATTGTCTATACCTGGGATATGAACCGCAGAGATTAGACAGGAGCTGGATTCCGCCCAAACCAGAATTCGAGATACTTCTTTCATAGCCAGAGGACTGTGAGTCCCTCCTTGATGATTGATGTATGCCACAGTTGTGACATTGTCTGTCTGAAAACAAATGAACGATTCTCTCTTCAGAAGAGGCCAAGACTGAAGAGCTCTGAAAATTGCACGGAGTTCCAAAATATTGATCGGTAATCTCACCTCCTGAGATTCCCAAACTCCTTGTGCCGTCAGAGATCCCCACACAGCTCCCCAACCTGTGAGACTTGCATCTGTTGAAATTACAGTCCAGGTCGGAAGCACAAAAGAAGCCCCCTGAATTAAACGATGGTGATCTGTCCACCACGTTAGAGAGTGTCGTACAATCGGTTTTAAAGATATTAATTGAGATATCTTTGTGTAATCCCTGCACCATTGATTCAGCATACAGAGCTGAAGAGGTCGCATGTGAAAACGAGCAAAGGGGATCGCGTCCGATGCAGCAGTCATAAGACCTAGAATTTCCATGCATAAGGCTACCGAAGGGAATGATTGTGACTGAAGGTTTCGACAAGCTGAAATCAATTTTAGACGTCTCTTGTCTGTTAAAGACAGAGTCATGAACACTGAATCTATCTGGAAACCCAGAAAAGTTACCCTTGTCTGAGGAATCAATGAACTTTTTGGTAAATTGATCCTCCAACCATGATCTTGAAGAAACAACACAAGTCGATTCATATGAGATTCTGCTAAATGTAAAGACTGAGCAAGTACCAAGATATCGTCCAAATAAGGAAATACCACAATACCCTGTTCTCTGATTACAGACAGAAGGGCACCGAGAACCTTTGTAAAAATTCTTGGAGCTGTAGCTAGGCCAAACGGCAGAGCCACAAACTGGTAATGCTTGTCCAGAAAAGAGAATCTCAGGAACGGATAATGATCTGGATGAATTGGAATATGCAGATAAGCATCCTGTAAATCTATTGAGGACATATAATGCCCTTGCTGAACAAAAGGCAAGATAGTCCTTACAGTTACCATTTTGAACGTTGGTATCCTTACATAACGATTCAATATTTTTAGATCCAGAACTGCTCTGAAGGAATTCTCCTTCTTTGGTACAATGAAGAGATTTGAATAAAACCCCATCCCCTGTTCCAGAACTGGAACTGGCATAATTACTCCAGCCAACTCTAGATCTGAAACACAATTCAGAAATGCTTGAGCTTTCACTGGATTTACTGGGACACGGGAAAGAAAAAATCTCTTTGCAGGAGGTCTCATCTTGAAACCAATTCTGTACCCTTCTGAAACAATGTTCTGAATCCAAAGATTGTGAACAGAATTGATCCAAATTTCTTTGAAAAAACGTAACCTGCCCCCTACCAGCTGAGCTGGAATGAGGGCCGCACCTTCATGTGGACTTAGAAGCAGGCTTTGCCTTTCTAGAAGGCTTGGATTTATTCCAGACTGGAGATGGTTTCCAAACTGAAACTGCTCCTGAGGATGAAGGATCAGGCTTTTGTTCTTTGTTGAAACGAAAGGAACGAAAACGATTATTAGCCCTGTTTTTACCCTTAGACTTTTTATCCTGTGGTAAAAAATTTCCTTTCCCACCAGTAACAGTTGAGATAATGGAATCCAACTGAGAACCAAATAATTTGTTACCCTGGAAAGAAATGGAAAGTAGAGTTGATTTAGAAGCCATATCAGCATTCCAAGTTTTAAGCCATAAAGCTCTTCTAGCTAAAATAGCTATAGACATAAACCTGACATCAACTCTGATAATATCAAAAATGGCATCACAGATAAAATTATTAGCATGCTGAAAAAGAATAATAATATTATGAGAATCATGATCTGTTACTTGTTGTGCTAAAGTCTCCAACCAAAAAGTTGAAGCTGCAGCAACATCAGCCAAAGATATAGCAGGTCTAAGAAGATTACCTGAACACAGATAAGCTTTTCTTAGAAAGGATTCAATTTTCCTATCTAAAGGATCTTTAAACGAAGTACCATCTGACGTAGGAATAGTAGTACGTTTAGCAAGGGTAGAAATAGCCCCATCAACTTTAGGGATTTTGTCCCAAAATTCTAATCTGTCAGACGGCACAGGATATAATTGCTTAAAACGTTTAGAAGGAGTAAATGAATTACCCAATTTATCCCATTCTCTGGAAATTACTTCAGAAATAGCATTAGGAACAGGAAAAACTTCTGGAATAACCACAGGAGATTTAAACACCTTAGCTAAACGTTTAGAATGAGTATCAAGAGGACCAGAATCCTCTATTTCTAAAGCAATTAGTACTTCTTTAAGTAAAGAACGAATAAATTCCATTTTAAATAAATATGAAGATTTATCAGCATCAATCTCTGAAACAGAATCCTCTGAACGAGAAGAGTAATCAGAATCAGAATGATGATGTTCATTTAAAAATTCATCTGTAGAGAGAGAAGTTTTAAAAAAAAATTTATGTTTACTAGAAGGAGAAATAACAGACATAGCCTTCTTGATGGATTCAGAAACAAAATCTCTTATGTTATCAGGAACATTCTGCACCTTAGATGTTGAGGGAACTGCAACAGGCAATGGTACATTACTAAAGGAAATATTATCTGCTTTAACAAGTTTGTCATGACAATTAATACAAACAACAGCCGGAGGAATAGCTACCAAAAGTTTACAGCAGATACACTTAGCTTTGGTAGTTCCAGCACTAGACAGCGATTTTCCTGAAGTATCTTCTGACTCAGATGCAACGTGAGACATCTTGCAATATGTAAGAGAAAAAACAACATATAAAGCAAAATTGATCAAATTCCTTAAATGACAGTTTCAGGAATGGGAAAAAATGCCAATAAACAAGCTTCTAGTAACCAGAAGCAAAGAAAAAAATCAGACTGAAATAATGTGGAGACAAAAGCGACGCCCATATTTTTTGGCGCCAAATAATACGCCACATCCGGAACGCCGACATTTTTGGCGCAAAAGAACGTCAAAAAATGACGCAACTTCCGGCGACACGTATGACGCCGGAAACAGAAAAGATTTTTTGCGCCAAAAAAGTCCGCGCCAAGAATGACGAAATAAAATGAAGCATTTTCAGCCCCCGCGAGCCTAACAGCCCACAGGGAAAAAAAAAAAAAAAGTCAAATTTAAGGTAAGAAAAAAATGATTGATTCAAACGCATTATCCCAAATATGAAACGGACTGTCTGAAAATAAGGAATGTTGAACATTCTGAGTCAAGGCAAATCAATGTTTGAATACATATTTTTAGAACTTTATAAATAAAGTGCCCAACCATAGCTTAGAGTGTCACAGAAAATAAGACTTACTTACCCCAGGACACTCATCTACATGTTTGTAGAAAGCCAAACCAGTACTGAAACGAAAATCAGCAGAGGTAATGGTATATAAATAAGAGTATATCGTCGATCTGAAAAGGGAGGTAAGAGATGAATCTCTACGACCGATAACAGAGAACCTATGAAATAGACCCCGTAGAAGGAGATCACTGCATTCAAATAGGCAATACTCTCCTCACATCCCTCTGACATTCACTGCACGCTGAGAGGAAAACCGGGCTCCAACTTGCTGCGGAGCGCATATCAACGTAGAATCTAGCACAAACTTACTTCACCACCTCCAGGTGAGGGGTGTATTTATAGGCATTTTGAGGTTTGGGAAACTTTGCCCCTCCTGGTAGGAATGTATATCCCATACGTCACTAGCTCATGGACTCTTGCTAATTACATGAAAGAAATACCTCCACCGCAGAGGGAACATCAAAAATGAAAATGTATGCTTACCCGATAAATTTGTTTCTCGACACGGTGAGTCCACGGATCATCATAATTACTATTGGGAATATAACTCCTGGCCTGCAGGAGGAGGCAAAGAGCACCACAGCCAAAGCTGTTAAATACCACTCCCCTTAACCACAACCCCCAGTCATTCGACCAAATGGAAAGGAGAAAGGAAGTAATACAAGGTGCAGAGGTGCCTGGTGTTTATATAAAAAAATAAAAAACGGTCAGGCGGGCTGTGGACTCACCATGTCAAGAAAGAAACAAATTTATCAGGTAAGCATTCATTTTCTTTCTAATGACACTGAGTCCACGGATCATCATAATTACTATTGGGAATCAATACCCAAGCTAAGGGACACAAATGATAAGGGAGGGACAAGACAGTTAACCTAAACAGAAGGCACCACTGCTTGAAGAACCTGTCTCCCAAAAACAGCCTCAGCTGAAGCAAAAGTAACAAATTTGCAAAATTTAGAGAAAGTGTGTAAATATGACCAAGTGGCAGCCTTACAAATCTTTCCGACCCTTACGCTTCCCAGAAAAGATAACAAATAAAGAAGAAGACTGGCGAAAATCCTTAGTTGCCTGTAAATAATATTTAAAAGCACGAACTACATCCAAGATGTGCAACAAACGTTCCTTATGAGAAGAAGGATTAGGACACAAAGGAGGAGGAACAATTTCTTAATTAATATTCTTATCAGAAATAACCTTGGGAAGAAAACCAAGAGCAGTACGAAGTATGCGCCAGACACTTGTGCAACAAAATAGGCAACACAGAAATTTGACCCTTCAGGGTACTACCAGACCCTCCTGGAGAAAACACAAAATTCTAGGAATCCTAACTACTCCAAGAGTAGCCCTTAGATTCACACCAATACAGATATTTATGCCATATCTTGTAATAAATCTTTCTAGTCACAGGCTTACGTGCCTGAATCAGTCTCAATGACGACTCAGAAAAACCACGCTTAGAAAGAATCAAGCGTTTAATCTCCAAGCAGTCAGCTTAAGAGAAACGAGATTTGGATGAAGGAAGGGCCCCTGAAGTAGAAGATCCTTCCTCAACGGAAGACTCCAAGGTGGAAAAGGATGACCTCTCCACCAGATCTGCATACCAGATCCTGCAAGGCCATGCCGGTGCAATGAGAATTACCGACGCCCTCTCCTGTCGGATAAGAGCAGTAACTCGAGGAAGAAGGGCAAATGGAGGAAACACATGCCAGACTGAACTTTCAAGGAACTGCTAAAGCATCTAACGGCTTGAGGATCCCTTGACCTAGACCCGTACTTTGGAAGCTTGAATCAAACTGGAAAACACCTCCGGATGAAGCTCCCACTCCGTGGATGAAAAGACCGTCTGCTCAGAAAATCCGCTTGTCAAAAGTCCACCCCTGGAATGTGGATCACAGACAGACAACAATTATGAGCCTCTGCCCACTGAAAAGTCCTGGCTAACTCCATCACCAAGGAACTCAGAGTTCCTCCCTGATGATTGATGTAAGCCACGGACGTTGTATTGTCCGACTGAAGTCTGATAAACTGGGTTGAAGCCAACTAAGGCCAGGCTAGAAGAGCATGGAATATTGTTCTCAATTCTAAGACATTTATAGGAAGAACTGATTCCTCCCAGGTTCACAGACCCTGAGCCTTCAGAGAACCCCAGACAGCTCCCCAACCCAGCAGACTGGCATCCGTGGTCACAATCACCCAGGTAGGCCTGCGAAAACAGGTTCCCTGGGAGAGATGATCCTGAGACAACCACCACGGAAGAGAGTCTCTTGCAGCCTGATCCAGAACAATCTTTGGAGAGAAATCCGTATAATCCCTGTTCCACTGACTTACCATGCATAACTGCAGAGGTCTGAGATGGAACCGAGCAAATGGAATGATGTCCATGACTGAGACCATTAGACCAGTAACCTCAATACACTGGGCTACCGACGGCCGAGGAGATGACTGAAGAGCCAGATATGAATTGAACATTTTTTACTTCCTTGCTTCTGTTAAAAAAAAAATAATTAAAAAAAAATCTTCATTTCCAAAGAATCTATAATGGTTCCGAAGAATACCACCCTTGTGGCCGGAATCAAGGAACTTTTTCCTAAATTCACCTTCCAACCGTGGGAGCGCAGAAAAGACAACAACAATTCCGTGTGAGAGTTTGAAAAAAAGATGGCGCCTGAACAAGAATGTCGTCAAGGTAAGGAGCTACTGCAACCCCCTGCAATCTGAGAACTGCCAGTAACACACCCAGGACCTTTGAAAACACCCTGGGAGCAGTTGCAATACCGAAAGGAAGAGCCAAAAACTGAAAATGCTGGTCTAGAAATGCAAATCTCAGAAACTTGTGATGATCCTTGTGAATAGGAATATGTAGATATGCATCCTTCAGATCTACTGTAGTCATGAACTGACCCTCCTGAACCAGAGGTAGAATTGACCGAATAGTCTCCATCTTGAATGATGGAATCTTGAGAAATTTGTTTACCAATTTGAGATCTAAAATGGGTCTGAAAGTTCCCTCCTTTTTGGGAACGATAAACAGATTGGAATAAAAACCTAGTCCCTGCTCCTGAACTGGAACAGGAACGATCACTCCCATATCAGAAAGATCCTGGACACAACTTAAGAATGCTTCTTTAACCGATTTACCGATAACCTTGAGAGATTAAACCTGCCCCTGGGAGGAAAAAAAGTCTTAAACTCCAGTTTGAATCCCTGGGATACAATATCTACTACCCAAGGATCTGGAACATCCCTTGCCCAGGCTTGAGCGAACAAAGACAGCCTGCCCCCCACGCGATCCATTCCCGGATCGGGGCAGACCCTTCATGCTGACTTTGAAGGATTGCTCCTGCTTGGAGGAGGAAGAGGAAGACTTACCAGCGAAGTTACGAAAGGAGCAAAAATTACTCTGGCGACCTTTCTGCTTATTTCTCTTATCCGGAGGAAGAGAATGTCCCTTAACACCAGTAATAGCAGAAAAAAATCAGTCAAACCAGGCCCAAACAAAGTCTTCCCCCTTTGTAAGGAACTGATAAAAACTTAGACTTAGATGATACATCCGCAGACCAGGACTTTAACCATAAAGCCCTGCGAGCCAAAATAGCAAAGCCAGAAATCTTTGCTTCCAACTTCTATCAGCCAATCGGAATTAAGGTAGGAAAAATCTGATTGGCTGATGGAATCAGCCAATCAGATTGAGCTCGCATTCTATTGGCTGTTCCGATCAGCCAATAGAATGCGAGCTCAATCTGATTGGCTGATTGGATCAGCCAATCGGATTGAACTTGAATCTGATTGGCTGATTCCATCAGCCAATCAGATTTTCCTACCTTAATTCCGATTGGCTGATAGAATCCTATCAGCCAATCGGAATTGAGGGGACGCCATCTTGGATGACGTCCCTTAAAGGAGCCGTCATTCGTTGTAGTCCGTCGGTGAAGAAGGTGGTTCCGCGTCGGCGGAAGGAAGATTCAAGACCCGGCTTGGAAGATGACTTCGCCCGGATAGAAGACCTCTTCAGCGCCTCTTTGAAGATGACATCGGCCGGATCGAAGACTTTTCTTCAGCGCCGCCTGGATGATGACTTCATCGGATGGAAGATTTCTTCAGCGCCGCTTGGAGGATTAACTTCTTCCGCTCCGGATGTCCTCTTCAGTTCCATCGGTGGCTCGGCTGAGTGAAGACGACTCAAGGTAGGATGATCTTCAGGGGATTAGTGTTAGGTTTTTGTAAGGGGGGTTTGGGTTAGATTAGGGTTATGTGGGTGGTGGGTTTTAATGTTGGGGGGGGGGGTTGTATTTTTCTTTTACAGGCAAAAGAGCTGTTTTCTTTGGGGCATGCCCCCACAAATGGCCCTTTTAAGGGCTGGTAAGGTAAAAGAGCTTTGAAATTTATTTAATTTAGAATAGGGTAGGGCATTTTTTTATTTTGGGGGGGTTTGTTATTTTATTAGGGGGCTTAGATTAGGTGTAAGTAGCTTAAAATTGTAATATTTTTAACATGTTTGTAACTTATTTTTTTATTTTTTGTAACTTAGCTTTTTTTATTTTTTGTACTTTAGTTAGTTTATGTAATTGTATTTAATTGTAGTTATTTGTAGGTAGTTTATTTAGTTAATTTAATGATAGTGTAGTATTAGGTTTAATTGTAACTTAGGTTAGGATTTATTTTACAGGTAATTTTGTATTTCTTTTAGCTAGGTAGTTATTAAATAGTTAATAACTATTTAATAACTATTCTAACTAGCTAAAATAAATACAAAGTTACCTGTAAAATAAATATAAATCCTAAGATAGCTATAATATAATTATTAATTATATTGTAGCTATCTTAGGGTTTATTTTACAGGTAAGTATTTATTTTTAAATAGGAATAATTTATTAAAGTATAGTGTAGTGTTAGGTGTAATTGTAACTTAGGTTAGGATTTATTTCACAGGTACATTACTCTTTATTTTAGCTAGGTAAGCTATTAAATAGTTAATAACTATTTAATAGTTATTGTACATGGTTAAAATAAATTGAAAGTTACCTGTAAAATAAATATAAATCCTAAAATAGCTAGAATATAATTATTATTTATATTGTAGCTATATCAGGGTTTATTTTAAAGGTAAGTATTTAGTTTTAAATAGGATTCATTTAGTTAATAAGAGTTAATTTATTTAGATTTATTCAATTAATATTTAAGTTAGGGGGGCGTTAGGGTTAGACTTAGGCTTAGGGGTTAATAATTTTATTACAGTGGCGGCGGCGTAGTGGGGGGCAGGATAGGGGTTAATAAATTTATTATAGGTGGCGACGGTGTAGGGGGGCAGATTAGGGGTTAATAAATTTATTATAGGTGGCGACGGTGTAGGGGGGGCAGGATAGGGGTTAATAGGTTTAATATAGGTTGCGGCGGGTTCATGGAGCGGCGGTTTAGGGGTTAAACTATTTATTTAGTTGTGGAGAGGTGCGGGATCAGCAGGATAGGGGTTAATAATTTTATAATAGAGGGCGACGGTGTAGGGGGGGCAGGATAGGGGTTACTAGGTATACTGTAGGTGGCAGCGGTGTCCGGGAGCGGCGGTTTAGGGGTTAATACATTTATAAGAGTTGCGGCGGGGTCTAGGAGCGGCGGTTTAGGGGTTAGTAACTTTATTTAGTTGCGGGGGGCTCCGGGGGCGCCGGTATAGGGGTAGAACAGTGCAGTCTAGTGTGAGTGCTTAGTGACAGGCTAGCAATAAAGCTGGGAAAAAGCCGAAGGGCAGCGAGATCGGATGAGTGATAACTGTCACAGTACGCTGCTCATCGCCCCGCGGCTTTTTGACAGCTTTATTTGATAACTTAGGCGTATTTTTTCAGGTCCGCGGCGGCGAAGGTAGGCGAGCTTAGGCGGGCGTATTGGGCCGGCGAAGTCAGAAAAGTAGACGGCTTGATAACTACCCCCCAATGCCTCAGATATAGCAGAGGAAATGTGAGTAGACAAATCCTGCAAAGAAAAACTAGCCTGAGATGAAACGCAGGGCACTGCATGTAGAGGAATGAGATTGGGATGAATGGGGAGAAAGCTGAGCTACAGCTTGAAAAGGAGGATCCTGAACAACAGTCTCCTTAGAAAATGAAGGCTCTGTATCAAAGAGTATATCCCTGTACTGCATAGTCCTCTCTATACAAGAGGAACAGAAAGGGATAGGAGGCTCTACATTAGCATCTAGACATAGGTTACAAGTAACAGCTTGCAAGTCTTTCTGGTCCATATTACACACACCACAGATAAAAAGAAATAAATATGTAAAACAATATAACGTTACTGTCACTTTAAATAAAGATAATAAACCTCTACAAGCACCTCTGCAACTTAACAGCCCAACTGAGGTGCTAAATAACCCCCATACCAGCCGGTGGACACAAAGAGCGCAACCACCGTGCAGCCAGAGAAACCGAACTTCACCCAGACGAAATAAAATCAGACCAAAAATGCTGCCAAAATGAAGTTCCTAAGGAACTGTAAAGCCTCCCAGAGACCTCGTAGTCTAAACACAGTGCCCCACATAAATATAAAACTGCCAAAAGTACACCTGCACACAAGCAGGATAAATCCCATAAGTGCCAAAGAGAATTTCTGTGACCCAGCAGAAAAAAAAAAAAGATAGCACTAGCACTTGCCTCCAGACTGCCAGGCAGCAAGTCAGTTTAACAGGCTTGCAAGGATTCCTTCCTAACAGGGACCTGAAAATGAAAGAAAAAGACCAAGTAAACCTACATAGTCTTTATCAAAGAAAGGACAGCATCACATCTTGGTAGGCGCAGAGTGGATTATAACCCCCAAGTTCCTAAAAGCTTAAAAGCCACCACTGCTCTACTGAAGAGACTGACGTGTAATACAGCTACACCCCCGAGAAAACAAAACAAACTTGTTTTGCTATAAAAAATAAAAATTCTTGATTGAAGAATCAGACACCTAACTTTACCACCTCCCTGCACTACAAGCAAAGAGAATGACTGGGGGTTGTGCGTAAGGGAAGTGGTATTTAACAGCTTTGGCTGTGGTGCTCTTTGCCGCCTCCTGCAGTCCAGGAGTGATATTCCCAATAGTAATTATGATGATCCGTGGACTCACCGTGTCATAAGAAAGAAATACTTATTCAGCTTACTAGCCTTCTTAGGAGTCACCACAACAGTCATGTCAGAGTCATCCAAGGAAGCCAAAACCTCCTTAAGCAACAAACAGAGGTGCTCTAGCTTAAACCTGAAAGATACAACTTCAGCATCAGAAGAAGGAATTACACTGTCAGAGATTTCACCCTTAGACGCTACAGAAGTATTCAACATAACCACAACTGAATCAGAAACCTTACTCACTAAATCCTTATACTTCCTCTTACGTTTCCCATGCAGCAAAGGGAAAGCAGACAAAGCCTCAGAAACCGCCAAAGATATGTGGGTAGCCAGGTTGCAAAGTAACCCCAACCGGAGTGTGAGAGGAAACGCAGGGCACTGCATGTTTAGACAACAAAGTTTGGGATGCCTGAGGATAAAGCTGCGGCATAGCTTGAACAGGAGACCCCCTGAAGAGCATCCGCCTTAGACAATGCTGACTCAGATTCAAAAAATCTATCCCTGTTATGCAATATTCTCTCAATACATGAGGAACAAAAAGGGATTGGAAGTTCCACATTAGCATCAAAACATAATGCACAAGTAACATCCTGCAGGGCCTATTGGTCCATCTTTACTCAAAACTTAATAAAAGAAAAGCCTTAAACAAAACTGTCACTTTAAAAGCTAATTGCAAAAAAAAAAAAAAAACGTTACTGTCTCTTTAAAATCTAAAGTAATGCTTATATTTTATGCAGAGCAAGAATGAAAAATTAAAAAAACTTAAGCAACCTCTACACCTCAGCAAGCCCTGCTGAGGTGTCTACCTGTCCTGCGGGCCAACCGGAGCAACTTCCAGAACAATCTGGACTCAATCCCTCCAGACAGCAAAACCACCGCTCACACAGACCACAGAGCTAACCTAAAACCCTTCCGGCACTCCGGAAATAACAGAGAGGAAAGCGTGCAATTCTTTTCCGCCTCAGACAAGCCCCGCCCATCGTGGGCATACCTTACTAAACCTCCTGGCCGACATTACTCCTTCTATGGAGAAAAAAAGCAGGCGAGAGTATAAACACTCATCCACTGCTTATTCTTACAGTGAAAAAAAACAGAAGACACCACTGAGCCCCAATGATAAATAAACCTAACGTCCCAGTGCCCTGCACAGCTGCCCTACAAACTACTGTTAACCTAACAGGAGAAATGTAGTCACGTCCCATCCAAAACAGCTTTAACTGTTTAAGTGCCAACCATCTTTTAACATAAAAAATAAATGTAGCACTTACCCTAAAATGAGTCTGCCTGGCAGCACACAACGTTTGAGAGGTATCCTCCTCACATGGACCTGTGGAAAATAAAGACAGACTGAATTAACCTACACAGGTTTCCCAAATAGGGCAGCAACAAACTGTTTGAGAGGCACAGTGGGGATTATACACCACAAGTTCCCAATGCTTAAAAGCCACCACTGCTCTACTGAAGAGACTGACATGGACTACGGCTAAACCCCAGAAAGATCAGAGCAAACCTGCTCTGCTTTAAAATAAACTCTTGATTGAAGAAATACTTTCAGACACCTAAACTTTACCACCTCCTTGCAACTATTACAGGCAAAGAGAATGACTGAGAGTTGTGAGTAGGGGAGTGATATTTAACAGCTTTGCTTTGGTGCTCTTTGCCTCCTCCTGCTGGTCAGGAGTGATATTCCCAACAGTAATTATGATGATCCGTGGACTCACCATGTCATTAGAAAGAAAAACCCAATAGGAAGGAAAAGTTGAAAACAGCAGAGATGTAGACATAAATAAGCGAGATGAATTGTGGAAACTATACTGAGGGCACCACAGCCTGCAGAACCTCTCCCTAAAGCTGCTTCTGCCAATGCAAAACCATCAAATTTGTAAAATGTTGAAAAATTATGTAAAGAGGACCAAGTAGACGCCTTACAAATCTGCTCCATAGAAACCTCGTTCTTAAAGGCCCAAGAAGAGGCCACAGCTCTAGTTGAATGAGCTGTAATCCTCAGAGGAGGCTTATGTCCCACTGTCTCAAGACGAAACGGAGGACACTCCTCAGCCAAAAAGATAAGGAAGTCGAAGAGGCCCTCTGACCCCCATGCTTCCCGGTAAGAGAACAAACAGAGATAGAAGTTTGTCTAAATTCCTACGTGGCCTGTAGATTGAACTTCCAAGGCACAAACCACATCCAGAATTACATTGAAAGGAACCACAATTTCTTGATTGATGTTGCTAATTGACACAACCTTAGGAAGAAAACCTAACCTGGTCCATAGAACAGCCTCATCAGCATGGAAAGCCAGATAAGGAGGGACGCATTGCAAGGTAGTAATCACAGATATACAACAACATAAACCTAGGCAAGCTCAGCACAACTGTGTAATAAAAAAGCACACTAGAGATTTATTGTGTCAAAAATTAGAAAAAAAGTTAATTTATTAAATAAGCAAACACACAAACATACATATCACATTCATACAGGGGATCCCACAATAGCATGTATGAAACACACTGGCCGAAAGTAGGTCGGGTCAAGCGGGAGATCCGCTGTTAAAAGCTGCAAAACACCAGCGGATCCCCCGCTTGACCCGACCTACCCCAGAAGATGCAACGTTTTGGGAGCAACGAATAAGGGAGGAGCGGCCGCGTGAAACAATACAGGTACCTATGTGAATTGTCACTTACAATTATATCCACTTATCGGCAATACATACCTGTGAAGGAATACGCGGAGATATACGGCTCCCCCTCTTTTCAGGCTCTAACGTATTTTACTACTTTTGTAAATAGGGGTATAGGTCTGACTCGCCTGGTTCCGAGACAATTTGGGGACCGTTACCCTCTTTTGGATTACAAATAACAAACATTGATCTAAGAGAGCATCTTGTTCCTATTACTGGTGCACCAGATAGACTCTCGGCCAGTGTGTTTCATACATGCTATTGTGGGATCCCCTGTATGAATGCGATGTGTATGTTTGTGTGTTTGCTTATTTAATAAATTAACTTTTTCTAATTTTTGACACAATGAATCTCTAATGTGTTTTTTTATTACACAGTTGTGCTGAGCTTGCCTAGACTTTTAGAAATTCCTTATTGTGGAGTTTCTACTTTCTGGTTTATGTTATTGCATATTTATTTTTCTAGGGAGCACCTGTATTTTTCTATTATAATTATCAGTGTGCAACTCGTTGGCCTGTTTTCTTTAGTAATCACAGATACTCTGCACGCAGAAGCAATAGACCGTAGAAAAGGAACCTTCCAAGACAATAATTTGAAGTCTATTTGATGCATAGGCTCCAATGGAACCCGTGCAAAACCTAACGAACAAAATTTAAACACAGGTCTAATCCTAGCAGAGCCTTAACAAGTGACTACACATCAGGAAGCTTAGCGAACCTCTTGTGCAGTAACACAGAGAGGGCTGAAATCTGCCCCCTCAGGGGACTTGCAGAAAATCCCTTCTCCAGTTCATCCTGGAGAACAGAATAAGTAGGTCCTCCACACCTTATGATAGATGCGACGAGCAACCAGCTACAAGCTTGAATGAGAGTAAAAATTACAATTTCAGAAAACTGTTTCTTGGCTAGGACTAAGCATTCAATCTCCACGCAGTCAGCCTCAGAGATCTAGACATAGATGAACAAAGACCTTGGTCAGCAGATCCCTGAAACAAGGTTCTGCAAACCATATCCTTCGAGGCCAAGACGAAACAATCAGTATCACCGATGCCTGATTCAAGCCACTACACTAGGAAGAAGTGGTAACGGCGGTAAAAGATAAATTAGATTGATCCTCCAAGGCCCCGCTAATGCATCTGCTAGCTCCGCCTGAGGATCCCTGTACCTCGACCCATAACTGGGTAACTTGGTAATGAGACGTCATAAGATCTTCCTCTTGCAAATTTCCACAAACACTCGGGATGGAGAGACCGATCCCCCAGATTAAAGTATTGTCTGCTGAGGAAATCCGCTTCCCAGTTGTCCACACTCTGAATGTGGATCACTGGCAGCGAACCAATGTGGGTCTCTGCCCACTCCAGAATCAGAGATACTTTCCTCATAGCCAGTGAGCTACTCGTTCCCCCCTGATGGTTGATGTAAGTCACCGAGGATATATTGTCTGATTGGAATCTGATAAATTGGGACGAACCCAGCAAAGGCCAAGCCTTAGGAGAATTGTATAATTGCCCGAAGATCCCAAATGTGATCGGGAAGGAGCTTTTCTTCCTGAGTCCATAGGTCCTGTGCCTTCCTGGCACCACAAACAGCTCCCCATCCTGACAGACTCGCAACCGTAGTCGCAATCACCCACGATGGTCTTGAGACGGACATCCCTTGGGACAAGGGATCCAGACAAAAACATTAAGAGATTGATTCTCTCGATCGGTTGTCCAGAGAATCTGTTGAGACAGACCCGAATGATCGCCATTCCACTGCTTCAGCATGCGCAGTTGCAACAGTCTGAGGTGAAACCTGGCAAAGGAAACCATGTCCATGCTGGACACCATGAGACTAATCACCTCAATACACTGAGCCACAGATGGCCTTAAGGAGGTCAAGACATGTCAAAGCTAGCCTGCAACGTCTCTGGTCTGTTAGAAATATTCACATGTCTATGGAGACTATTATAGTACCCAAGAATTCTACCCTGGTACTTGATACAAGAGAACTCTCTCTAGATTTATCTTCCATCCATGGGATCGAAGAAGACAGGAGAGATTCAGAATGGTCCATTCTCCAAAAAACAGAATTTATGTTTACCTGATAAATTACTTTCTCCAACGGTGTGTCCGGTCCACGGCGTCATCCTTACTTGTGGGATATTCTCTTCCCCAACAGGAAATGGCAAAGAGCCCAGCAAAGCTGGTCACATGATCCCTCCTAGGCTCCGCCTACCCCAGTCATTCGACCGACGTTAAGGAGGAATATTTGCATAGGAGAAACCATATGATACCGTGGTGACTGTAGTTAAAGAAAATAAATTATCAGACCTGATTAAAAAACCAGGGCGGGCCGTGGACCGGACACACCGTTGGAGAAAGTAATTTATCAGGTAAACATAAATTCTGTTTTCTCCAACATAGGTGTGTCCGGCCCACGGCGTCATCCTTACTTGTGGGAACCAATACCAAAGCTTTAGGACACGGATGAAGGGAGGGAGCAAATCAGGTCACCTAAATGGAAGGCACCACGGCTTGCAAAACCTTTCTCCCAAAAATAGCCTCAGAAGAAGCAAAAGTATCAAACTTGTAAAATCTGGTAAAAGTGTGCAGTGAAGACCAAGTCGCTGCCCTACATATCTGATCAACAGAAGCCTCGTTCTTGAAGGCCCATGTGGAAGCCACAGCCCTAGTGGAAGGAGCTGTGATCCTTTCAGGAGGCTGCCGTCCGGCAGTCTCGTAAGCCAATCTGATGATGCTTTTAATCCAAAAAGAGAGAGAGGTAGAAGTTGCTTTTTGACCTCTCCTTTTACCAGAATAAACAACAAACAAGGAAGATGTTTGTCTAAAATCCTTTGTAGCATCTAAATAGAATTTTAGAGCGCGAACAACATCCAAATTGTGCAACAAACGTTCCTTCTTCGAAACTGGTTTCGGACCCAGAGAAGGCACGACTATCTCCTGGTTAATGTTTTTTGGAAGAAAACCAGGTTTAGTACGTAAAACCACCTTATCTGCATGGAACACCAGATAAGGAGGAGAACACTGCAGAGCAGATAATTCTGAAACTCTTCTAGCAGAAGAAATTGCAACCAAAAACAAAACTTTCCAAGATAATAACTTAATATCAACGGAATGTAAGGGTTCAAACGGAACCCCCTGAAGAACTGAAAGAACTAAGTTGAGACTCCAAGGAGGAGTCAAAGGTTTGTAAACAGGCTTGATTCTAACCAGAGCCTGAACAAAGGCTTGAACATCTGGCACAGCTGCCAGCTTTTTGTGAAGTAACACAGACAAGGCAGAAATCTGTCCCATCAAGGAACTTGCAGATAATCCTTTTTCCAATCCTTCTCGAAGGAAGGATAGAATCTTAGGAATCTTAACCTTGTCCCAAGGGAATCCTTTAGATTCACACCAACAGATATATTTTTTCCAAATTTTGTGGTAAATTTTTCTAGTTACAGGCTTTCTGGCCTGAACAAGAGTATCAATAACAGAATCTGAGAACCCTCGCTTTGATAAGATCAAGCGTTCAATCTCCAAGCAGTCAGCTGGAGTGGGACCAGATTCGGATGTGCGAACGGACCTTGAACAAGAAGGTCTCGTCTCAAAGGTAGCTTCCATGGTGGAGCCGATGACATATTCACCAGATCTGCATACCAAGTCCTGCGTGGCCACGCAGGATTTATCAAGATCACCGACGCCCTCTCCTGATTGATCCTGGCTACCAGCCTGGGGATGAGAGGAAACGGCGGGAATACATAAGCTAGTTTGAAGGTCCAAGGTGCTACTAGTGCATCTACTAGAGTCGCCTTGGGATCCCTGGATCTGGACCCGTAGCAAGGAACCTTGAAGTTCTGACGAGAGGCCATCAGATCCATGTCTGGAATGCCCCACAGTTGAGTGATCTGGGCAAAGATTTCCGGATGGAGTTCCCACTCCCCCGGATGCAATTTCTGACGACTCAGAAAATCCGCTTCCCAATTTTCCACTCCTGGGATGTGGATTGCAGACAGGTGGCAGGAGCGAGTCTCCGCCCATTGAATGATTTTGGTCACTTCTTCCATCGCCAGGGAACTCCTTGTTCCCCCCTGATGGTTGATGTACGCAACAGTCGTCATGTTGTCTGATTGAAACCGTATGAACTTGGCCCTCGCTAGCTGAGGCCAAGCCTTGAGAGCATTGAATATCGCTCTCAGTTCCAGAATATTTATCGGTAGAAGAGATTCTTCCCGAGACCAAAGACCCTGAGCTTTCAGGGATCCCCAGACCGCGCCCCAGCCCATCAGACTGGCGTCGGTCGTGACAATGACCCACTCTGGTCTGCGGGAGGTCACCCCTTGTGACAGGTTGTCCATGGACAGCCACCAACGGAGTGAGTCTCTGGTCCTCTGATTTACTTGTATCTTCGGAGACAAGTCTGTATAGTCCCCATTCCACTGACTGAGCATACACAGTTGTAATGCTCTTAGATGAATGCGCGCAAAAGGAACTATGTCCATTGCCGCTACCATCAAACCTATCACTTCCATGCACTGCGCTATGGAAGGAAGAAGAACGGAATGAAGTATCCGACAAGAGTTTAGAAGTTTTGTTTTTCTGGTCTCTGTCAGAAAAATCCTCATTTCTAAGGAGTCTATTATTGTTCCCAAGAAGGGAACTCTTGTCGACGGAGATAGAGAACTCTTTTCCACGTTCACTTTCCATCCGTGAGATCTGAGAAAGGCCAGGACTATGTCCGTGTGAGCCTTTGCTTGAGGAAGGGACGACGCTTGAATCAGAATGTCGTCCAAGTAAGGTACTACAGCAATGCCCCTTGGTCTTAGCACCACCAGAAGGGACCCTAGTACCGTTGTGAAAATCCTTGGAGCAGTGGCTAATCCGAAAGGAAGCGCCACGAACTGGTAATGCTTGTCCAGGAATGCGAACCTTAGGAACCGATGATGTTCCTTGTGGACAGGAATATGTAGATACGCATCCTTTAAATCCACCGTGGTCAAGAATTGACCTTCCTGGATGGAAGGATTGTTCGAATGGTTTCCATTTTGGAACCTTGAGAAACTTGTTTAGGATCTTGAGATCTAAGATTGGTCTGAACGTTCCCTCTTTTTTGGGAACTACGAACAGATTGGAGTAGAACCCCATCCCTCGTTCTTTTAATGGAACAGGATGAATCACTTCCAGAAGATAACCTTGGGAGACTATTTCTAGCGCCCAAGGATCCAGAACATCTCTTGCCCAAGCCTGAGTGAAGAGAGAGAGTCTGCCCCCCACCAAATCCGGTCCCGGATCGGGGGCCCGCATCTCATGCTGTCTTGGGAGCAGTGGCAGGTTTCTTGGCCTGCTTTCCTTTGTTCCAGCCTTGCATTGGTCTCCAGGCTGGATTGGCTTGAGAAGTATTACCCTCCTGCTTAGAGGACGTAGCACTTGGGGCTGGTCCGTTTCTGCGAAAGGGACGAAAATTAGGTTTATTTTTGGCCTTGAAAGACCTATCCTGAGGAAGGGCGTGGCCCTTACCCCCAGTGATATCAGAGATAATCTCTTTCAAGTCAGGGCCAAACAGTGTTTTCCCCTTGAAAGGAATGTCAAGCAATTTGTTCTTGGAAGACGCATCCGCTGACCAAGATTTTAACCAAAGCGCTCTGCGCGCCACAATAGCAAACCCAGAATTTTTCGCCGCTAACCTAGCCAATTGCAAGGTGGCGTCTAGGGTGAAAGAATTAGCCAATTTAAGAGCACGAATTCTGTCCATAATCTCCTCATAAGAAGAAGAATTACTAATAATCGCCTTTTCTAGCTCATCGAACCAGAAACACGCGGCTGTAGTGACAGGGACAATGCATGCAATTGGTTGTAGAAGGTAACCTTGCTGAACAAACATCTTTTTTAGCAAACCTTCTAATTTTTTATCCATAGGATCTTGGAAAGCACAACTATCTTCTATGGGTATAGTGGTGCGCTTGTTTAGAGTAGAAACCGCCCCCCTCGACCTTGGGGACTGTCTGCCATAAGTCCTTTCTGGGGTCGACTATAGGAAACAATCTTTTAAATATGGGGGGAGGTACGAAAGGTATACCGGGCCTGTCCCATTCTTTATTAACAATGTACGCCACCCGCTTGGGTATAGGAAAAGCTTCGGGGGGCCCCGGGGCCTCTAGGAACTTGTCCATTTTACATAGTGTTTCTGGAATGACCAGATAATCACAATCATCCAAATTGGATAACACCTCCTTAAGCAGAGCGCGGAGATGTTCCAACTTAAATTTAAAAGTAATCACATCAGGTTCAGCTTGTTGAGAAATTTTTCCTGAATCTGAAATTTCTCCCTCAGACAAAACCTTCCTGGCCCCCTCAGACTGGTGTAGGGGCCCTTCAGAAACAATATCATCAGCGTCCTCATGCTCTTCAGTATTTTCTAAAACAGAGCAGTCGCGCTTTCGCTGATAAGTGGGCATATTGGCTAAAATGTTTTTGATAGAATTATCCATTACAGCCGTTAATTGTTGCATAGTAAGGAGTATTGGCGCGCTAGATGTACTAGGGGCCTCCTGTATGGGCAAGACTGGTGTAGACGAAGGAGGGGATGATGCAGTACCATGCTTACTCCCCTCACTTGAGGAATCATCTTGGGCATCATTTTTACTAAATTTTTTATGACATAAATCACATCTATTTAAATGAGAAGGAACCTTGGCTTCCCCACAGTCAGAACACAATCTATCTGGTAGTTCAGACATGTTAAACAGGCATAAACTTGATAACAAAGCACAAAAAACGTTTTAAAATAAAACCGTTACTGTCACTTTAAATTTTAAACTGAACACACTTTATTACTGCAATTGCGAAAAAGTATGAAGGAATTGTTCAAAATTCACCAAAATTTCACCACAGTGTCTTAAAGCCTTAAAAGTATTGCACACCAAATTTGGAAGCTTTAACCCTTAAAATAACGGAACCGGAGCCGTTTTTATATTTAACCCCTTTACAGTCCCTGGAATCTGCTTTGCTGAGACCCAACCAAGCCCAAAGGGGAATACGATACCAAATGATGCCTTCAGAAAGACTTTTCTATGTATCAGAGCTCCACACACATGCAGCTGCATGTCATGCTGTTCTCAAAAACAAGTGCGCCATACCGGCGCGAAAATGAGGCTCTGACTATGATTAGGGAAAGCCCCTATAGAATAAGGTGTTAAACACTAAAAAACTCTAAGCCATCTCCGTGGAGATGTTGCCTGTACAACGGCAAAGAGAATGACTGGGGTAGGCGGAGCCTAGGAGGGATCATGTGACCAGCTTTGCTGGGCTCTTTGCCATTTCCTGTTGGGGAAGAGAATATCCCACAAGTAAGGATGACGCCGTGGACCGGACACACCTATGTTGGAGAAAATTTCTTGGAGAATGCTGCGTTGGCCGGGAATCAAACCCGGGTCAACTACTTGAAAGGCAGCTATGCTCACCACTATACCAACTAGACCAAACAGAAGATCAATAAACTGGAAGTGCTGGTCCAGGAACGCAAACCTTAGGAACTGGTCCTTGAGGATTGGTACGTGAAGGGAGCATCCTTCAGATCTATCGTTCATAAACTGCCCTTCTCGAACAAGGGGAAGAATGGACCTATTGTTTACCTCTTGAACGAGAGGACATTTAAATACTTGTTTAAGCACTAAAGGACCAAATTGGACAGAAAGCTCCCTCCTCCTTTGGAACCACAAAAAGGTTTGAATAGTATCCCAAACCGCTCACTGCGATAGGCACCGGGACAATAACTCCTAAGAGGACAGATCCCGAACGCACCCCAGAAAGGCTTCCCTCCTTTCTGGTCAGTTAGACAGGAGAGAGAGGAGGAACTGCCCTTGGGTGGCTGAGACTTGAAACTAATCTTGTAACCCTGAGGTATGATCTCCAGGACCCATGGTTCCTGCACGTCCCTGAACCAAGCAACTGAAAAGAGTGACAGTCTGCCCCCTACACAATCCAGAAGAGGACCGGGGACCGCCCATTCATGCCGACTTACTCAGCGGGCTTCATTCCAGGACTGAGTCGGCTTCCAAGAGCTCTTGGTTTGCTCGGGCTTAGTGGAGGACTGCTGACATGGGCATTATCAAAACAAAAAGAACGAAAATTGTCCCTTAGACTCGTTCGATAGAAGGGCACCCTTGCCCCATGTGACCATGGAGATAATGGAGTCAAGGGCTGGAACAAACAAAATGAGTCCCTTAAAGAGGAGGGAAAGAAGTCTAGAATTATCCGGAGACCATGACTTCAGCCAGAGCCCGACGGCCTGAACAGAAAAAGCTGAAGAATAATCTGCCTAATAGCTTCACAGATAGGAAAGATTGAGGGTTCCTAATTCTTTTGAGTAACGTCGAGGGAACCACTTCACCCCGATCAATCCTATAAGGAGTCACACCAGAAGGTAGTTTCTCCAGCAATGGCCGTCTCCGGTTGAAACAAATATCCCGTATGTTGAAACAACTTTCTTAACAGAGTTTCCATCCTTTATCAATGGGCTCTTAAAACGAAGAGCTATCTTCAAAACGGGATCCAATTTAGGAATCAAAGGTTCCTCAGGCAATTTGGCCTCTGGAACCACTGAATTCGCCAAAAAACTTCCTTTAGAAGAAAGCGCAAATTCCTAAAACTAAAGTCTGGTTCCTCTGCAGCCGGAGGTTTAGAGACAGCAGACTGCGACCCAGAATGTTCATATTCTGAAGTCTCAGAAAGAACTTCATCCTCTGATAACCCTATCCATTAAATCCAACTTAAATTATGCTTGCCTGATAATTTTCTTTTCTTCAGATGGAAAGAGTCCACAGCTGCATTCATTACTTTTGGGAAATAAGAACATGGCCACCAGGAGGAGGCAAACACACCCCAGCCAAAGGCTTAAATACTGATCCCACTTGCCTCATCCCCCAGTCATTCTGACGAGGAACAAGGAACAGTAGAAGAAATACCAGGGTGAAAAGGAGCCAGAAGAATAAAAAAAAAATGAGACGCCCCACAGAAAAAATACGAGTGGGGAGCTGTGGAATCTTTCCATCTGAAGAAAGGTAAATCATCAGGTAAGCATAATTTAAGTTTTTCTTCATAAATGGAAGAGTCCACAGCTGAATTCATTACTTTTGGGAAAACAATACCCAAACTAATGAGGATTCTAAATGCAAAAATTGGAGGGTACTATAGGCGGCCCATTCTGAGGGCAACCGGCCTGACAAAAACCACAACCCAACCCTGCTTCATCGGAGCCAGGCAAAACAAACAAGAAGGAAAAGGCACCAAGGACACTGACCCGCAGATAGTCCGAAAGCCTAACTAGAGACTGCAAAGCAGACTCACTGAGCCAACATTCCTCCAGGAGAACTGTCGCCCAGCAGTCAGTCCCAACACAACCCTTACTAGTACAGTACCAAAATTCCCAAAAGAGAGAGGACAAGGGTAAACCAAAAGGTATACCCAAAAAAGGTACAGCAAGATCCAATAAAGGAAAAGCCCCCTTCAAAAGAAGGCCAAGTCCACAGAGACCCGAATGGAGAACAAGGGGAGACGACGCCCAACTCACAAGGAGCAACCGAGCATCATCAAGGAGAAGAACATCTCCCAAATATCGTGCAACAGCACCGAAAAGACAGCTGAAGACAAAGTCCTCAAAACGTTAGAACTCAGAGACTGAGCAAACAGAAAAATTACAAGCAGCAAACTGAGTCCAGTAACACGCTGCCATCCGTAGATAGACATGGAGAAAACATCCGTAAGGAAAAAGCGGCCGAACAAAAGAGCAGATTGCCCCACTCCAGGCCGTCAGACCGATTCACAGAACCTCTAAAAAAAACAAGGCCACTGGCAGCCCCAAGACCCGAGGATCTCAGATCCTACACCTAGTCGGACCAGCAATAGCAGATCTGAAGGGAACAGAAAAAAACCCCAAGGGCGGAAGAATGGACACAGCCACTTCAACCTAAGACAATAGAGTAGGCGTTAGACCCAAAAGGATCCAGCAAAGCCACCCGACAGTCTCAATGCGGAGCCAGCAGCTCCCCAGATGGAAGGGAACAACTCAAAGAGCAGACCAATCCCCGAACCAGATAAAACATTTGTTCCAACCTTCCGAACACCTGAGAGGCCCCTGAAAATAAGAACCACACCTTCGAAAGGAGAAAAAACAAGCCCTCTAAAGAGGAGAGCGCCGATCAACAGCTGCCCAAAAGACAGGAAATCATAGGAAGACGTGAGGAGACATAAGGCCGCGTCACTAACAAACACGGAAAGAACCCCTTAAACATCACTGCTAGCACACAAACCAGGTGCAAAAGAGACAGCTGAGCAACCGCAAACCTTCTGTTTGCTAGGCAGAAAAGGCCACCATCAATTCACATTAGTTGGCTGTTGCAAGGGAACCGTATCGTCGGTACAAGACAAGCCCCAAGGAGCCCCGGCTCTCAGTAAATCTGGCCAAGTTGTAAAACAGAACACCCAGAACAAGGGCTAAGCCCAAGTATCCCAGAAGCTGGAACCCCCAGGCCAGTCCTAAGAAAATAAGGTCCGGTAACATCCCACAGCAGGATCCCCAAAGAGAAAACATTGAGTAAAACCCTAGATAACCGGAAGATCAGGACAAGAGCTGGGCCCCACAAATGTTTAGATTAAACAATCTTCCAGGAACATAAAACCCTCATCTGATATAAAAAAAAACAGACCTTCCAGGGAAAAAAATTAAGAAAAACCCGGATAACAAGAGCAAGAAGCTCTTGCAAGTCCCGACCCATAGGGAAGAGACCATCCCTTGCAGAAGCCCAACACTACAAAGAGCCAGGGCCATAAAAGGAAACTAGAACTAACAGGCGTCCAAGCAACATTAACATGACTGTGCTTGAAAGTGCAGCTAATCCCCTAAAAGGGCTCATTTTATCAACCTCGAAAGGAGGAAACCACTCCGGGGATCAAACTAGCAACCCTCGGATTTCTACAGTACAGAGTAGCCACAGAGCATTAGTATGCTGAGCTAGCTGTCCAGCTAGCCACGAGCTCCAGACACAAGGGAAACAGTGAGGACTGGTCACCCAAACATAGCAACATCAAGCTTCCCCATCACCTCAGAGGACAGTAAAACATGGTTTTGGATGCCACCTGGGTGGCAATACCGAACCATATGAGTGGAAAACCACTAGGACCTCTTCTATCCCAAGAGATACAAAGCATTCCCAACACCGGGGAAGGATCCCTAACTGAGCCCAAAAACACCTCACTGTCTGATGTCCCGAATAAAGGAATAACCAACTCCTGAAGGGAATCCAAGTCCCCCGAAGGCGACCCATCCACAAGGAGAAGACAATGCCAGAGGTCCAAAAAGGACAATTTCTTAAAGCAACACCACCCAGACCGGTGGAAAAAGAGGCGCTAAACCCTCTAATTTTACCACCACTTGGGAAGGAATACTCTAGGTTCCGAGGGTATCAGAAGCAACAGTGAGTGACGTAGCAAAATTCACTGACCCAGTCACCAGAGAGACGGCTATTTAGGACTGAAACAATCCTGAGAGTCCTCTTGAGAATGCTTAGCTGAAACTTGTAAAACAAATAACAAGAACATAAATATTGTTAAGAGCACTTGGCATTCCAACCTGACCAGCAAGGTATAATAGGCGCCACTGGTCTGAATAAGCCGCGAGACAGAAGATCTAAACCCAAGCAGGATCAGCCTGCAACCAGGGTCATAACTGCCTCAGAGAGAAAGAAAAACAGACAAACATAGGACTAACTTGTCCCGAACAACTTCCGTAGAAGCAAACATTGAGTATCGATCCCAGAAATTAAGTTCCCCCAGGAAACATAGAATGAAAAAGAAAATTCATCCTAACCGGAAATAATAGCAGGCAACCCAAGGGTTAATGCCCAAGAAGAACAGAAAGATGCGCAGAACCTGCCTAATGGAAACCCTGTTCCTCCAACAAAAACTTGGAAGGATCTTGATTACTTAATTCACCCATGTCTAACGAGGTGAGTCATTCGAAGGAGGAGACTGACGAGTACCATAACCGAGAGGGATAGGGTCCCCAAACAGTTCAAAAACGTTTCTGAGTAGAACACGAAGGCAAGGCAGCCTGTAACGAAAAGCACAACACTAAGGAACTGCACATGTCCTCCTGTGGCCGAGAGGCCTGGGGCAATCGGGCACAAACACAATCGCAAATAAACATCTGGACTTTGTAGACGTGCAAGTGCTAAAAGTATGGTAAAGAAAAAACATGCCACAACCTCAGGGGGGGTACAATCCACCGTCCGAGAAGGAAAAAAACATAACTTGGGTTACCCGCATGTGTAGTCGTAGGGAACTCGCCTCCCAGAGGACAGGGCCCCCCGAGGAAGATGGCTCAGCAGTCCCTTGAATCCCCGAGCCTGAGGAACAAGGTGCTCTAGAACGGCCTAAAGAACATAACTAACTGACCTGAGTCAATGGGGCCAATTCGCATTCGTCACAGAACGAAGAATCGGAAAGTTGAACAATCTCAACATCAGAATCCTCCATAACTGGATAAAGGATACCAAAAAATGGACTAAATATAAAACAATTTAAAATGGCACCTGACACCCACAATGGCTGGGGCACTCACCACCTCCTATGAACCAGACACCAGCAGACTAGAATTCTCCATCACCACAGAGTCAGGAATGCGGAAATGGGAGACCAGAGCATAAATACGCACGGTCAGAAGGTGAACCGTAAAGTCCAAAAAAAAAGCAAGCCCGACCATAAGGTTGCGTCACTTCAAAAGGCAGTTATGTTCCAAAAGCCACGAGCCCAGTTAACACTACACATAAGCAGATTGAATCACATAACAAACATGATTTAAAAAAACCCCTGTTCAATAATCCCCCTAAGGAGGTATTAACCCTTGATTCCAAGATACTAAAGGAGTCCCACTGAGACCCTGTATTTTTCATGTGAGTTCACAGAAACAAATGAGTTACAGTACAATCATGAAGTAGTAAACTTAAACGATCTTATCTGAATCTACGCCGTGGAACAGGAACACGGCCTTTCAAGTGTGACGAATAGTAGCAGCACCCCCGCCATGGACTTCAGAGAAAAAAGCAGGCAGCGCCGATTGCTTGTGGAGTTGTTAAAATGAGTTGGGATGGTTTTGAAGAAAGACTCTTCCTGCATCTCCGGACTCAAACTAATGACACTTCTCTGCCAACCTCATGGGACGAAAGGAAAAGAATCACTGGGGGATGAGGGAAGTGGGAGGAGTATTAAAGCCTTTGGCTTTGGTGTCTTTGCCTCCTCCTGGTGGCCAGGTTCTTATTTCCCAAAAGTAATGAATGCAGCTGTGGACTCTTTCCATTTATGAAGAAAAAAATTATATAATGTACTCTGGTAAGGAGTGCAATATGTAGACTTCCGCTTAGCAGGGTGAGGAAAAGCATTAAATGCTGCAGAGACCGCCGTCTGAGCTGTGCAGTAACATCTGGCAACCTCCAGATGGAAGATCAGCAATGCTACGGGAAACTGCATGTGTAGAGAGATAGGCATGTAGGGTACACACCTCACTGGATGACAACTCCTCAGAGGTGGACGGCTCAGTGGTATCAAACATGTTTGATATCACATTAACAAGGCATATGGAACATAATTGAGGGGGTGGTACTAAGGCCTCCTCACAATATAAACAGGAATTACTCATTAGGAATAGAGGGAGTGCCCTCTAAGTAACAGAATCCTCCATCGCTAGTGCAATAACCGGAGAACTATAGAAATAAAATATTTTATTCAAAAAAACTGCACGTTTATATCCCAATAGCTGGGGCACTCCCCACCTCCCATGACCCAGACAGTACAGAGAGTTAGGACTCCTCTCTGATAGACACTCTGTCAGGAAAACATAATTTATGCTTACCTGATAAATTTATTTCTCTTGTAGTGTATCCAGTCCACGGATAATCCATTACTTGTGGGATATTCTCCTTCCCAACAGGAAGTTGCAAGAGGATCACCCACAGCAGAGCTGCTATATAGCTCCTCCCCTCACTGCCATATCCAGTCATTCGACCGAAACAAGACGAGAAAGGAGAAACCATAGGGTGCAGTGGTGACTGTAGTTTAATTAAAATTTAGACCTGCCTTGAAAGGACAGGGCAGGCCGTGGACTGAATACACTACAAGAGAAATAAATTTATCAGGTAAGCATAAATTATGTTTTCTCTTGTTAAGTGTATCCAGTCCACGGATCATCCATTACTTGTGGGATACCAATACCAAAGCTAAAGTACACGGATGATGGGAGGGACAAGGCAGGAACTTAAACGGAAGGAACCACTGCCTGTAGAACCTCTCTCCCAAAAACAGCCTACGAAGAAGCAAAAGTATCAAATTTGTAAAATTTTGAAAAGGTATGAAGCGAAGACCAAGTCGCAGCCTTGCAAATCTGTTCAACAGAAGCCTCATTTTTAAAGGCCCAGGTGGAAGCCACAGCTCTAGTAGAATGAGCTGTAATCCTTTCAGGGGACTGTTGTCCAGCAGTCTCATAGGCTAAACGGATTATACTCCGAAGCCAAAAAGAAAGAGATTGCCGAGGCCTTTTGACCTCTCCTCTGTCCAGAGTAAACAACAAACAGGTTAGATGTTTGACGAAAACCTTTAGTAGCTTGTAAGTAAAACTTCAAGGCACGGACTACGTCTAGATTATGCAAAAGACGTTCCATCTTTGAAGAAGGATTAGGACACAATGATGGAACAACAATCTCTTGATTGATATTCTTGTTAGAAACCACCTTTGGTAAAAACCCAGGTTTTGTACGCAGAACTACTTTATCTGAATGAAAGATCAGATAAGGAGAATCACAATGTAAGGCAGATAACTCAGAGACTCTTCGAGCCGAGGAAATAGCCATCAGAAACAGAACTTTCCATGATAGAAGTTTGATATCAATAGAATGAAGGGGTTCAAACGGAGCCCCTTGAAGAACTTTAAGAACCAAGTTTAAGCTCCATGGAGGAGCAACAGGTTTAAACACAGACTTAATTCTAACTAAAGCCTGACAAAATGCCTGAACGTCTGGAACTTCTGCCAGACGCTTGTGTAAAAAAATAGACAGAGCAGAAATCTGTCCCTTTAAAGAACTAGCTGATAATCCTTTGTCCAAACCCTCTTGGAGGAAGGACAATATCCTAGGAATCCTAACCCTACTCCATGAGTAATTCTTGGATTCACACCAATGAAGATATTTACGCCATATCTTGTGGTAGATTTTCCTGGTGACAGGCTTTCGTGCCTGTATTAAGGTATCAATGACTGACTCGGAGAAGCCACGCTTTGATAGGATCAAGCGTTCAATTTCCATGCAGTCAGTCTCAGAGAAATTAGATTCGGATGATTGAAAGGACCTTGTATTAGAAGGTCTTGTCTCAGAGGCAGAGTCCATGGTGGAAAGGATGACATGTCCACCAGATCTGCATACCAGGTCCTGCGTGGCCACGCAGGCGCTATCAGAATCACTAATGCTCTCTCCTGTCTGATTTTGGCAATCAGTCGAGAGAGCAGAGGAAACGGTAGAAAAACATAAGCCAGGTTGAAGAACCAAGGAGCTGCTAGAGCATCTATCAGCGTCGCTTCTGGGTCCCTGGACCTGGATCCGTAACAAGGAAGCTTGGCGTTCTGGCGAGACGCCATGAGATCCATTTCTGGTTTGCCCCAACGATGGACCAATTGAGCAAACACCTCCAGATGGAGCTCCCACTCCCCCGGATGAAAAGTCTGACGACTTAGAAAATCCGCCTCCCAGTTCTCTACGCCCGGGATATGGATCGCTGATAGGTGGCAAGAGTGAGTCTCTGCTCAGCGAATAATCTTGGAGACTTCTAACATCGCTAGGGAACTCCTGGTTCCCCCTTCATGGTTGATGTAAGCCACAGTCGTGATGTTGTCCGACTGAAATCTGATGAACCTCAGTGTTGCTGAGGCCAAGCTAGAAGAGCATTGAATATTGCTCTTAACTCCAGAATATTTATTGGGAGGAGTTTCTCTTCCTGAGTCCATGAACCCTGAGCCTTCAGGGAGTTCCAGACTGCACCCCAACCTAGAAGGCTGGCATCTGTTGTTACAATCGTCCAATCTGGTCTGCGAAAGGTCATACCCTTGGACAGGTGGACCCGAGATAACCACCAGAGAAGAGAATCTCTGGTTTCCTGATCCAGATTTAGTAGAGGGGACAAATCTGTGTAATCCCCATTCCACTGACTGAGCATGCATAATTGCAGCGGTCTGAGATGCAGGCGCGCAAACGGCACTATGTCCATCGCCGCTACCATTAAGCCGATTACTTCCATGCACTGAGCCACCGCGGGGCGCGGAATGGAGTGAAGAACACGGCAAGCATTTAGAAGTTTTGATAACCTGGACTCCGTCAGATAAATTTTCATTTCTACAGAATCTATAAGAGTCCCTAAGAAGGAGACTCCTGTGAGTGGGGATAGAGAACTCTTTTCCTCGTTCACTTTCCACCCGTGCGACCTCAGAAATGCCAGAACTATCTCTGTATGAGACTTGGCAACTTGAAAGCTTGACGCCTGTATCAGGATGTCGTCTAGATACGGAGCCACCGCTATGTCTCGCGGTCTTAGAACCACCAGAAGTGAGCCCAGAACCTTTGTAAAGATTCTCGGTGCTGTAGCCAACCCGAAGGGAAGAGCTACAAATTGGTAATGCCTGTCTAGAAAGGCAAACCCTAGAAACCGATGATGATCTTTGTGAATCGGTATGTGAAGGTAGGCATCCTTTAAGTCCACTGTGGTCATGTTCTGACCTTCTTGGATCATGGGTAGGATGGTCCGAATAGTTTCCATTTTCAAAGATGGAACTCTGAGGAATTTGTTTAAGATCTTTAGATCCAAAATTGGTCTGAAGGTTCCCTCTTTTTTGGGAACCACAAACAGATTCGAATAAAAACCCTGTCCTTGTTCCGTCCATGGAACTGGATGGATCACTCCCATAACTAGGAGGTCTTGCACACAGCGTAGGAATGCCTCTTTCTTTATCTGATTTGCAGATAGCCTTGAAAGATGAAATCTCCCTTGTGGAGGGGAAGCTTTGAAGTCCAGAAGATATCCCTGAGATATGATCTCCAACGCCCAGGGATCCTGAACATCTCATGCCCACGCCTGGGCGAAGAGAGAAAGTCTGCCCCCTACTAGATCCGTCGCCGGATAGGGGGCCGTTCCTTCATGCTGTCTTAGAGGCAGCAGCAGGCTTTCTGGCCTGCTTGCCTTTGATCCAGGACTGGTTAGGTCCAGGCTTAGATTGAGCAAAAGTTCCCTCTTGTTTTGAAGCGGAGGAAGTTGATGCTGCACCTGCCTTGAAATTTCGAAAGGCACGAAAATTAGACTGTTTGGCCTTTGCTTTGGCCCTGTCCTGAGGAAGGGTGTGACCCTTACCTCCAGTAATGTCAGCAATAATTTCCTTCAAACCAGGCCCGAATAAGGTCTGCCCCTTGAAAGGAAAGTTGAGTAATTTAGACTTCGAAGTCACGTCAGCTGACCAGGATTTAAGCCATAGCGCCCTACGCGCTTGGATGGCGAATCCGGAATTCTTAGCCGTTAGTTTACTCAAATGAACAATGGCATCAGAAACAAATGAGTTAGCTAGCTTAAGTATTCTAAGCTTGTCAATAATTTCAGTCAATGGAGCTGTATGGATGGCCTCTTCCAGGGCCTCAAACCAGAATGCCGCCGCGGCCATGACAGGCGCAATGCATGCAAGGGGCTGTAAAATAAAACCTTGTTGAATAAACATTTTCTTAAGGTAACCCTCCAATTTTTTATCCATTGGATCTGAAAAAGCACAACTGTCCTCAACCCGGGATAGTAGTATGCTTTGCTAAAGTAGAAACTGCTCCCTCCACCTTAGGGACCGTCTGTCATAAGTCCCGTGTAGTGGCATCTATTGGAAACATTTTTCTAAATATAGGAGGTGGGGAAAAAGGCACACCCGGTCTATACCACTCCTTGCTAATAATTTCTGTAAGCCTTTCTCTGGTACTGCAACTGTGTTACAGTCATTCAGAGCAGCTAATACCTCCCCAAGCAACACACGGAGGTTCTCAAGCTTAAATTTAAAATTAGAAATCTCTGAATCAGGTTTCCCCGAATCAGAGATGTCACCCACAGACTGAAGCTCTCCGTCCTCATGATCTGCATATTGTGACGCAGTATCAGACATGGCCCTTACAGTATCTGCGCGCTCTGTATTTCTCCTAATCCCAGAGCAATCGCGCTTGCCTCTTAATTCAGGCAACCTGGATAATACCTCTGACAGGGTATTATTCATGATTGCAGCCATGTCCTGCAAGGTAATCACTATGGGCGTCTCTGATGTAATTGGCGCCATATTAGCATGCATCCCCTGAGCGGGAGGCGAAGGGTCTGATACGTTGGGAGAGTTAGTCGGCATAACTTCTCCCTCGTCAGAATCTTCTGGTGATATTTCTTTTATAGTTAAAGACTGATCTTTACTGTTTAAGGTGAAATCAATACATTTAGTACACATTCTCCTATGGGGCTCCACCATGGCTTTCAAACATAATGAACAAGTAGTTTCCTCTGTGTCAGACATGTTTATACAGACTAGCAATGAGACTAGCAAGCTTGGAAAACACTTTAAACAAGTTTACAAGCAATATAAAAAACGTTACTGCACCTTTAAGAAACACAAATTTTGTCAAAATTTTAAATAACAGTGAAAAAAGGCAGTTACACTAACGAAATTTTTACAGTGTATGTAACAAGTTAGCAGAGCATTGCACCCACTTGCAAATGGATGATTAACCCCTTAATACCCAAAACTGAATAATAAAAGACAAAAACGTTTTTTTTTTTTCTTGTTTTTTTTCTTTTCAGTCACAACAACTGCCACAGCTCTACTGTGGCTTTTTACCTCCCTCAAAAACGACTTTGAAGCATTTTGAGCCCTCCAGAGATGTCCTGGATCATGCAGAGGGAAGCTGAATGTCTCTGTCAGTATTTTTAGCTGCAAAGAAAAGCACTAAAAAAAGGCCCCTCCCACTCATATTACAACAGTGGAAAGCCTAAGGAAACTGTTACTAGGCCAAATTCAAGCCAGCCATGTGGAAAAAAACTAGGCCCCAATAAGTTTTATCACCAAATACATATAAAAACGATTAAACATGCCAGCAAACGTTTTATATTACATTCTTATCAGAGTATGTCTCTCTATTAATAAGCCTGATACCAGTCGCTCTCACTGCATTTAAGGCTTTACTTACATTAGTTCGGTATCAGCAGCATTTTCTAACAAATTCCATCCCTAGAAAAATATTAACTGCACATACCTTATTGCAGGAAAACCTGCACACCATTCCCTCTCTGAAGTTACCTCACTCCTCAGAATATGTGAGAACAGCCATGGATCTTAGTTCCTTCTGCTAAGATCATAGAAAACGCAGGCAGATTCTTCTTCTAAATACTGACTGAGAAACAGTACACTCCGGTACCATTTAAAAATAACAAACTATTGATTGAAGAATAAACTAAGTATAAAACACCCACACTCCTCTTACGACCTCCATCTTGGTTGAGGCTTGCAAAAGAATGACTGGATATGACAGTTGGGGGAGGAGCTATATAGCAGCTCTGCTGTGGGTGATCCTCTTGCAACTTCCTGTTGGGAAGGAGAATATCCCATAAGTAATGGATGATCCGTGGACAGGATACACTTAAGAGAAAAAGGAACTTGGAAATCTAATTGTGCTTTTTACAAAAAATTATAACCATCATAAAAAGGGTGGACCTCATGGACTCTTGCCAATATGAAAGAAATGAATTTCAGGTAAGTTCTTACATAAATTATGTTTTCTTTCATGTAATTGGCAAGAGTCCATGAGCTAGTGACATATGGGATAGTAATACCCAAGATGTGGAACTCCACAGAAGAGTCACTAGAGAGGGAGGGATAAAAATAACAGCAATTTTCCACTGAAAAATGAATCCACAACCAAAAATATAAGTTTTTTCTCATAGTTGAAAAGAAAAAAAACAAACATAAGCAGAGGAATCAAACTGAAACAGCTGCCTGAAGAACTTTTCTACCAAAAACTGCTTCTGAAGAAGCAAATACATCAAAACGGTACAATTTAGTATGCAAAGAAGACCAAGTTGCTGCTTTGCAAATCTGATCAACTGAAGCTTCATTCTTAAAAGCCCACGAAGTGGAGACTGATCTAGTAGAATGAGCTGTAATTCTGAGGCGGGGCCTGACCCGACTCCAAATAAGCCTGATAAATCAAAAGCTTTAACCAAGATGCCAAGGAAATAGCAGAAGCTTTCTGACCTTTCCTAGAACCTGAAAAGACAATAATAACTCTAGAAGTCTTCCTGAAGTCTTTAGTAGCTTCAACATAATATTTCAAACCTCTTACAACATCCAAAAATGCAAGGATCTCTCCAAAGAATTCTTAGGATTAGGACACAAAGAAGGAACAACAATTTCTCTAATAATGTTGTTAGAAATCAGAACCTTAGGTAGAAATTTAAATTAAATTTTAAAGTCCACGAAACTGCCTTATTCTGATGGAAAATCAGAAAAGGAGATTCACAAGAAAGAGCAGATAATTCAGAAACTCTTCTAGCAGAAGAGATGGCCAAAAGGAACAACACTGTCCAAGAAAGTAGTTTGGACATTAAAGAAGGAGAAATTGATTTAATGACAGGCTTGATACGGACTAAAGCCTGTACAAAACAGTGAATATCAGGAAACGAATCAATCTTTCTGTGAAATAAAACAGAAAGAGCAGAGATCTGTCCCTTCAAGGAACTTGCAGACAAACCTTTATCCAAACCATCATGAAGGAACTGTAAAATTCTAGGAATTCTAAAAGAATGCCAGGAGAATTTATGAGAAGAACACCATGAAATATAAATCTTCCAAACTCTATAATAAATCTTCCTAGAAACAGATTTACGAGCCTGTAACATAGTATTATTCACTGAGTCAGAGAAACCTCTATGACTAAGCACTAGGTGTTCAGTTTCCATACCTTCAAATTTAATGATTTAAGATCCTGATGGAAAAATGGACCTTGAGACAGAAGGTCTGGTCTTAAAGGAAGTTGTCAAGGTTGGCAACTGGACATCCGGACAAGATCCGAATACCAAAACCTGTGAGGTCATGCTGGAGCTACCAGAAACACAAACAATTGTTCCATGATGATCTTGGAGATCACTCTTGGAAGAAGAACTAGAGGCAGGAAGAAATAAGCAGGTTGGTAACACCAAGGAACTGCTAACGCATCCACCGCCTGCGGATCCTTAGATCTGTTTGCTTCCCAGGTACCTGTCCAGGTCCATTTCTGGAAAACCCAACATCTGAACAATCTGAGAAAAAACATCTGAATGGAGCGACCACTCCCCCAGTTGTAAAGTCTGACGGCTGAGATAATCCGCTTCCCAATTGTCTACACCTGGGATATAAACCACAGAAATTAGACCGGAGCTGGATTCCGCCCAAGAAAGTATCCGAGATACTTCTTTCATAGCTTGGGGACTGTGAGTCCCACCCTGATGATTGACATATGCCACAGTTGTGATATTGTCTGTCTGAAAACAAATGAACGGTTCTCTCTTCAGCAGAGGCCAAACCTGAAGAGCCCTGAAAATAGCACAGAGTTCTAAAATATTGATTGGTAACCTCGCCTCTTGAGTTTTCCAAACCCCTTTTATGCTGTCAGAGAAATCCCCAGACAGCTCCCCAACATGAAAGACTTACATCTGATGTGATCACAGTCCAGGTTGGACTAACAAAAGAAGCCCCTTGAACTATACGATGGTGATCTAACCACCAAGTCAGAGATAGTTGAACATTGGGATTTAAGGATATTAATTGTAGATAATGGATCCGGACTGAAACCTCAAAAACTCAAAGCCAACTCTGGTGTAGACTGTGATCCCTCAAACACAGTTAGAAACTATTAGATAGACCGTAAAAGAATAAGAGTGGCGCACTGGGCTGAGTAAAAAATAGATCAAGTACAAATATCCAATCTACTAAGAAGTTAGTACTAAATGTTAAAAAGGTAATAGATAAAATGAAAAATATATAAATAGCTGTCATAAATATTAATCACTATATATAAAAAAATAATAAATACAAAATAGTAGCGAAATACCATAAAAAGGACAAGATAAATGTATCTAAAGAATCATTTAATATAACAGTATTGAAAAATTCCTAAAAGTATTGACTCAAACATAAAATAAACAAATACATTCAATCAAGTGTTAAATCAAACAAAATATACACAACATAAACAGAAGCATTCAATCAAATAAGAGATGTGGCCACATCTAATTGGACTGAACAAATTAATATTATCACTCATAAATTCATATAATGATATTATCACTCATAAATTCATATATTGAGAAACAAGATTTAGCAAAACCTGATAAAAAGTAATATATCGATAAAATCTATAGAAATGCTGTGGAAAAGGCAGCTTCACAATAGTTACAAAACCGTAATTGGTTCTTTAATGCCAGCCAGCAAATGTCCGTTTCTTGTGATGGTCTGAAAAAAGTAGTCTGTTGTATTTCAATTTGCAAACAATTACGGCAGATATAAAAAGTAAATTTGTCTGTGGTCCAGGTTTAAGTATAGAAACAAACTGTCACTTTGTAAGTATCCTATGTTTCTCCAATCAGTCTTAAGCCAGATATTTAAGAAACACCAGTGAACTCATTGGAGCTGCTTCCAGCCATCGAGTGTCAGGTACGTTTAAGCCCTCTTGAAATCACATTGGAATATCTTCTAAACTGACCGGTCAGTACATGTTATATCTCAGGAACGTATGAAAGCTGTAATTTACCTAATAAGCTAAAATTTACTTAAATATCTGGCTTAAGACTGATTGGAGAAACATAGGATACTTACAAAGTGACAGTTTGTTTCTATACTTAAACATGGACCGCAGACAAATTTACTTTTTATATCTGCCGTAATTGTTTGCAAATTTAAATACAACAGAATTATTTTTTCAGACCATCACAAGAAACGGACATTTGCTGGCTGGCATTAAAGAACCAATTACGGTTTTGTAACTATTGTGAAGCTGCCTTTTCCACAGCCATTTCTATAGATTTTATCGATACATTACTTTTTATCAGGTTTTGCTAAATCTTATTTCTCAATATATGAATTTATGAGTGATAATATTAATTTGTTTAGTCCAATTAGATGTGGCCACATCTCTTATTATTTGATTGAATGCTTCTGTTTATGTTGTGTATATTTTGTTTGATTTAACACTTGATTGAATGTATTTGTTTATTTTATGTTTGAGTCAATACTTTTAGGAATTTTTCAATACTGTTACATTAAATGATTCTTTAGATACATTTATCATGTCCTTTTTATGGTATTTCGCTACTATTTTGTATTATTTATTTATTTATTATTTTTTATATATAGTGATTAATATTTATGACAGCTATTTATATATTTTTCATTTTATCTACTACCTTTTTAACATTGAATTATTTTGAAATAATGGAATCCAACTGAGAACCAAATAAATTATTAACTTGGAAAGAAAGAGATAGTAATCTAGACTTAGATACCATGTCAGCATTCCAATATTTGAGCCACAAAGCTCTTCTAGCTAAAATAGCTAAAGACATAGATTTAACATCAATTTTGATGCTATCAAAAATGGCATCACAGATAAAATGATTAGCATGTTGAAGCAAACGAACAATGCTAGACAAATCAGGATCCATATCCTGTTGCGCTAAACTTTCCAACCAAAAAATTAATGCAGCTGCAACATCAGCCATAGAAATGGCAGGCCTGAGAAGAATATAAATAAGCTTTCCTTAGATACGATTCAAGTTTCCTATCTAAAAGGGTCCTTAAAGGAAGTACTATCTTCCACAGGAATAGTAGTACGTTTGTCAAGAGTAGAAATACCCCCATCAACTTTGGGGATCTTTTCCCAAAACTCTAAACTAACTGCTGGCAAAGGATACAATTTTTTTTAAACCTTGAAGAAGGGATAAAAGAAGTATCAGGCCTATTCCAAACATGCACTGGTCACACCTATCCTCAAAAAACCTTCCCTTGATCCTTCCTCCCCATCCAACTACCGCCCTATTTCCCTCCTCCATCTTGCATCAAAGCTTCTCGAAAAACTAGCTTATGCACGCCTATCCCATTTCCTTACAATAAACTCCCTCCTTGACCCATTGCAATCTGGATTTTGTCCCCATCACTCCACAGAGACAGCAATTGTTAAGGTTAGCAACGACCTACTTACATCAAAATCAAAAGGCCACTTCTCTCTGCTTATCCTCCTTGCTCTGTCCGCAGCCTTTGACACTGTTGACCACCCTCTTTTGCTCCAAACCCTCCTTTCTTTCTCACATCTCTAACTGGATGTCCTCTCACTACCTCAAGCTAAATCTCTCCATGCCCGATGTCTCGGGGTCACATTTGACTCAGATCTTTCTTTCACTCCTCACATTCAGTCATTGGCTAAAGCCTGCCACTTCCACCTTAAAAACATCTCTAAAATTAGACACAACTAAGATTTTAATCCACTCTCTCATTCTTTCCCGCCTCTTTTACAGCAACTCTGTCCTCTCTGGTCTCCCCACCTGCTGCCTAGCTCCTTTACAATCCATAATGAATGCCTCTGCCAGACTCATCTTCATTACACGTCACTCTTCATCTGCTGCTCCTCTCTGCCAATCCATTCACTGGCTTCTTCTTGCCTCTAGGATCAAACACAAAATTCTCATTCTGACATACAAAGCCCTCAACTGCACTGCTCCCCCCTATATCTCAGACCTTGTCTCCAGATACTCTCCCTCCCGTTCCCTTCGATCTGCTCACGACCTCCTACTCTCCTCCTCTCTTGTCACCTCATCACACTCCCGTTTACAGGACTTCTCCAGATTGGCTCCCATCTTGTGGAACTCTCTGCCTCGCTCCAAAAGACTCTCTGCTAGTTTTAAAAGCTTCAAGTGCTCCCTAAAGACTCTACTGTTCAGGGATGCATACAACCTACGCTAACCTCTCTTTATACCAGTTCCTCTCCTCTATTGCTATCCCCTGAACCCCCTAAGCATGTAAGCCTAAGAGTCCAGCTGTTTGTAGATCACCTTCTTAAGAGCCGACTACAACAGTACAACTCTTGGCAGGGCCCTCTACCCATTTGATCCCTATAATTGTTTTGTTGTACTCCGCCTTTGTTTATAGTACTGCGGAATCTGTTGGCGCTCTACAAATAACCGATAATAATAATAATAATAATAATTAGAAATCGTATCAGAAATAGCATCAGGAACTGGAAAAACCTCTGGAGTAACCATAGGAGGTTTATAACAAAATTTAAACATTTACTAGTTTTAGGATCAAGAGGACTAGTTTCCTCAATATCCAAAGTAATCAACACCTCTTAACAAATATACTCCATTTTAAATACTTAAGTAGATTTGTCAGTGTCAATATCTGAGGTAGGATCTTCTGAATCAGATAGAACCTCATCAGAGGATGATAATTCAGTATGTATGTTGTCGGTCATTTGAAATTTCATCAACTTTATGAGAAGTTTTAAAAGACCTTTTACGTTTATTAGAAGGCGAAAGAGCAGACAAAGCCTTCTGAATTGAATAAGCAATAAAAACATTTATATTTACAGGGATATCCTGTACATTAGATGTTGAAGGAACAACAGGCATAGTACTAGAACTGATGGATACATTCTCTCCATTTAAAAGCTTATCATGCCAACTATTACATACCAAAGCTGGAGATATAATCTCCACAAATTTACAACAGATGCACAGACGAATTTGCGTCACCGGACGTACCTTTGCGCCACAAAAATTCTTGCTCCAAAAATGACACAAACATCTGCATTTTGCGACCCCACAAGCCTAAATTTTGCCTGCGAAAATTTAATGAGAAAGCAGTCAATTTGAAAAAAGACTAAACCCCAGGTAAGAAATTTTTTTTCCTGAATATGTGTTTTCCCAAATATGAAACGGATAGTCTGCAAAAGGAACTATACATAAACCTGACTCATGGAAAATATAAGTACAATACATATATTTAGTGTCTTAAGTAATGAAAACATACTTACCGAAAGACACCTATCCACATATAGCAGATAGCCAAACCAGTACTGAAACAGTTGTCAGTAGAGGTAATGGAATATGAGAGTATATCGTCGATCTGAAAGAGGGAGGTAGGAGATGAATCTCTACGACCAATAACTGAGAACCTATGAAAAGATTTCCCATGAGAAAAACCATAGAATCAATAGGTGATACCCCTTCACATCCCTCTGACAAACGCTGTACTCAGAAGAAATCGGGCTTCAAAATGCTGAGAAGCTCATATCAACGTAGAAAATCATGCACAAACTTACTTCACCACCTCCATAGGAGGCAAAGTTTGTGAAACTGAATTGTGGGTGTGGTGAGGGGTGTATTTATAGGCATTTTGAGGTTTGGGAAACTTTGCCCCTCCTGGTAGGATTGTATATCCCATACGTCACTAGCTCATGGACTCTTGCCAATTACATGAAAGAAATAGACCTTAAAAGGGACATAATCATGAAAGAAAACATTTGAGTTTTTGATAGAGCATACAATTTTCGGATTTACTTCTACTATTACATTTGCTTCATTGTCTTTGTATCCTTTGTTCAAGGAGAGCAATGCTCCACTAGGGCCTAGTTCACCTAATAATTAAATTAATTTCAATGATCTATATGCATATCTAATATATAACCAAATTAGTAATGGTCTCATTTAACCGGAAATAATCTGGGGAAAAAAATGTTATTCTAAAAATTAAAACCATGATTTAAATCGATTACCTGTTCCAAGTTATTTGTAAGCGAAAGCCTCACACTTTTCAGAATATGCTATATGCTCCAACATGATAGATAACTATCGGTCAGATTACAAGTGGAGCGCAAAATTGCGATTTCGCGATCCTGATATTTGGACTCCACTAGTAATACAAGTGCACTGGTATTAGAAATGGCCCGGCATTGAGAACACTACACTGCATTGCATAGAAGCTTTTCGCTCCTAAGAGCGTGCTTCCATAGGCTCCAATGGCAGCCTCGCGCTGATGCCGTCATACACGCCACAGAACCTAAGTGCAGCGGGTAAGTTGCGCAGAAAATTTAAAATCTCTCTATTTTTTTTTATCTAAAAAAAATAACAAGCGCACAAGGCAGCTCTCATAATGCAACACATTTATGGTAATTAGAAATTACAGTCACAAGTAAAATTTCCCATGCAATGGGTACTCACAAAGAAACCCTCAATCAAATAAGGTAAGGTACAAGCCGCAAAGTAAAGGTACTGATGTCTCTGTCTTCCACTGTGATGACCAACATTACCTGGATAGCAGCTACAAAGTCCTTATTTAAGTTTGAGCTAAATCTCAACAAATGATCCGCTATGGTCAAATACCAGGGCTAACAGAGACACAACATTAAATCCTCCAGGGACAATGTGTGTCTCACAAACATGCCCAATGGTTTATTTACCAAGCTGAATAAAACACAGATTTTTCCGTATTGTGCTCTGGAGTAAAAGTGACATGAGGTGGGTGTGGCCTAACACGTTTCATGGAAATAGCGCTTAGTCAGAGGCTCATAACTACCCACCTTACTGCTCTGCTTTAAATAGAGGCCCGAACACGACCCCTACCTACGTCACATTAGAGCTCTGGATTAATTCAGAAAACAATGTCTCCGTTAAATAGCTCACCACTCCATTGAAAATATTCATTGCATCAAAGATACACAGCTTATTCATTAAAAAAATGCATCTTAAATCTGATACACATTTAAAATATTATATAAATATATCTAATAATGGCACCTAGAAAGTAAAAAATATTTATATGAATAATAAAAAACAATTGTATCATTCCCCACTTCTTACAGGGAAAATCCTTAAAAGGAACACCCAAAAAAATGAAGAGGATAGTTCTTATTCTAAGCCAAAGGTAGTTTTTAAAAATGCATATATAAATTGGTATGTAAAATCTATACTGCTACAAACCCTTTATGTGAAGGATTAAAAACAAGATCTATAAATTCATAGGTAGAATACGGGAGAGGAGCACTTAAGTATCTTATATTGGATTAAACTCTTGTACATATCCTAAGAAGATTCTTATTATCACTCTTGCAAAAACAAGACTTATTTAGAACTATAAATCCATAAAGTGCAAAGAAGGAGCATAAATGTATTTTGTATAAAATTGATCTATTCTAAATTACATACTAATGTGTTAATGTATTTCTCAACACAAAGTGCATCTACTCCAAAAAAACTACTAGAAACAATGTCAACATCCCTGTAAAGCCATAGGTAAAATACAGTAGAGGAGCACTAATATATCCTATGTTGAAATAAAACTCCTGTATCCTAGAGGAGATTCTCACGTATCCATGAAGGACAAGGTTGAATCTATGAATCCATAGATAAAGTTCCAGATTAGAACTATAGATCCATAGGTAAAGTGCAATCTGGAACTTTATCTATGGATTCATAGATTCAACCTTGTTCTTCATGGATACGTGAGAATCTCCTCTAGGATACAGGAGTTTTATTTCAACATAGGTAAAAAAAAAGTAGAGGAGCACTAATATATCCTATGAATTAACAGGGATGTTGACATTTTATCTAGTAGTTTTTTTGGAGTAGATACACTTTGTGTTGAGAAATACATTAACACATTAGTATGTAATTTAGAATAGATTCAATTTATACAAAATACATTTATGCTCCTTTGCACTTTATCAATGGATTTATAGTTTGAAAACATAAATTATGTAAGAACTTACCTGATAAATTCATTTCTTTCATATTGGCAAGAGTCCATGAGCTAGTGACGTATGGGATATACAATCCTACCAGGAGGGGCAAAGTTTCCCAAACCTCAAAATGCCTATAAATACACCCCTCACCACACCCACAATTCAGTTTAACGAATAGCCAAGCAGTGGGGCCATAAAGGAGTAGAAAGCATCAACAAAGGAAATTTGGAAATAATTGTGCTTTATACAAAAAATCATAACCACCATAAAAAAGGGTGGACCTCATGGACTCTTGCCAATATGACAGAAATGAATTTATCAGGTAAGTTCTTACATAAATTATGTTTTCTTTCATGTAATTGGCAAGAGTCCATGAGCTAGTGACGTATGGGATAGCAATACCCAAGATGTGGATCTCCACTCAAGAGTCACTAGAGAGGGAGGGAATAAAATAAAAACAGCCATTTTCCGCTGACAAAATTAATCCACAACCCAAAAAAGTAAGTTTATTTTCATAATTGAAAGAAAAAAAACTTAAATCAAAAGCAGAAGAATCAAACTGAAACAGCTGCCTGAAGAACTTTTCTACCAAAAACTGCTTCCGAAGAAGCAAATACATTAAAACGGTAGAATTTACTAAATGTATGCAAAGAGGACCAAGTTGCCGCTTTGCAAATCTGATCAACTGAAGCTTCATTCTTAAAAGCCCACAAAGTGGAGACTGATCTAGTAGAATGAGCTGTAATTCTCTGAGGCGGGGCCTGACCCGACTCCAAATAAGCTTGATGAATCAAAAGTTTCAACCAAGAAGCCAAGGAAATGGCAGAAGCCTTCTGACCTTTCCTAGGACCAGAAAATAAAACAAAAACTGGAAGTCTAACCGAAATCTTTAGTAGCTTCCACATAATATTTCAAAGCTCTTACCACATCCAAAGAATGTAAGGATCTTTCCAAAGAATTCTTAGAATTAGGACATAAGGAAGGGACAACAATTTCTCTATTAATGTTGTTAGAATTCACAACCTTAGGTAAAAATTGAAAAGAAGTCCGCAAAACTGCCTTATCCTGAAGAAAAATCAGAAAAGGAGACTCACAAGAAAGAGCAGATAGCTCAGAAACTCTTCTAGCAGAAGAGATTGCCAAAAGGAACATTTTCCAAGAAAGTAGTTTAATGTCCAAAGAATGCATAGGTTCAAATGGAGGAGCCTGTAAAGCCTTCAGAACCAAATTAAGACTCCAAGGAGGAGAAATTGATTTAATGACAGGCTTAATACGAACTAAAGCCTGTACAAAACAGTGTATATCAGGAAGTATAGCAATCTTTCGGTGAAATAAAACAGAAAGAGCAGAGATTTGTCCTTTCAAGGAACTTGCAGACAAACCCTTATCCAAACCATCCTGAAGAAACTGTAAAATTCTAGGAATTCTAAAAGAATGCCAAGAGAATTTATGAGAATAACACCAAGAAATGTAAGTCTTCCAAACTCGGTAATAAATCTTTCTAGATACAGATTTACGAGCCTGTAACATAGTATTAATCACTGAGTCAAAGAAACCTCTATGACTAAGCACTAAGTGTTCAATCTCCTGTCAAGGTATTTGAAATATTATTAAATATATAGAGGTATATTTGTCTTTATTTGATAGATCTGTGGATGTGAACATGGTCTGTAGAACAAAGGATTATCTCTGGGAGATCTCACACTCAATATGTTAAATTATGCAATTGTATAATTTAACAAGGAACTAAAATATAACACAGTTTCAGGATACAGGCAAATATATGGAGACGAAATGTCTGGGTTACCCTTTTGGAGCTGATCAGGGTTTTGGCCACACATGTTGAAAGATGTTCAAACCTACTGTCAAGGGTGTTTAATCTGTCCACAGTTCCAACCCACTGCACCAACGCATAAAGCGCCATTGCAGAAGAGGGGGATGGTAATGCCATGGTCAGATATACAAATTGATTTTATTGGTCCGGTAACAAGGTCATCAAGAGGTAACAAGTACATGTTAACAGTGACATGCCTGTTCACTAAATGGGTAGAGTGCATTAGTGCACCTAACAATAGTGCTGAAACATGTGCAGCATTGCTCATCAACCATGTATTTTCCAGATTTGGTTTGCCCCAAAGAATCGAATCAGATCGGGGGACCCACTTCACTAGCGAAGTGATGACAAAAATGTGGAAAATACTAGGGGTTAAAAGAAAGCTCCATATTGCTTATAGAGCTGCCTCAAGTGGTGGTGTAGAGCGTTACAACCAGTCCATTGTTAAAATCCTCAAAAAGTTTGTGAGTGAAACAGGTAAAGACTGGGATGTAAAACTACCTCTAGTCTTAATGGCATTAAGAGCAACTCCAAGTAGTGCTACCAAAATGTCACCTTTTGAGCTGATGACTGGTAGAAGCATCTATTGTACCGTACATCAGACCAAAACTTGATAAACGCTGCCAATACACATCAATATGTGGAAAACCTAAGAAAGCACCTGCAATATGCCTTTGCATTCGCTCAAAGGAATTTAGAAAGAGCCGCAACTGCCACTAAAACCTATTATGATCTCAAAACATCCAAAAAGGAATATGAAATAAATGATAAAGTTTATCTTTATAACTTTGGAAGAGATCAGGTTAGGGAGAAGAAATTTCTTCCCTCATGGAAAGGTCCTTTCGTCATTACTGACAAAATATCTCCAGTGGCCTATAAAATACGGATCCCCAAAAATGAAAGTTTCATAGATAAATGGGTCCATATCAATCAATTGCGAGCGTGTCATCCCAGGTCCCAACTACAAGTCATAGAGGGAGAATGAAGTGTCATATCCCCAAATGAACTAAAGACATACTGTAGTTTAAAGATGCCTAACTGATAAACATGAAGGTTCAAAATTGACAGACTATCTACATAGAAGACTGTCCATGATGTGTACGGTCAACATCCTCACCAAATACCACTAACGTTGATCCAATTCAAATACATGTGTCCTACATATGTTTGAATTAGAAAGGGGGATTTATGTCAAGGTATTTGAAATATTATTAAATAATATATAGAGGTATATTTGTCTTTATTTGATAGATCTGTGGATGTGAACATGGTCTGTAGAACAAAGGATTATCTCTGGGAGATCTCACACACTCAATATGTTAAATTATGCAATTGTATAATTTAACAAGGAACTAAAATATAACACAGTTTCAGGATACAGGCAAATATATGGAGACGAAATGTCTGGGTTACCCTTTTGGAGCTGATCAGGGTCGTGGAGAGGCAGCTTTTATGCACATGGGTGTTAATTATCAAATACACATCTGCACTGCTGGCTAAACAGGAAATATACTGTTTTAAAGACTTTTACAACTCCTCATGGATTGACCCCATGTGGAGCAATGGAGGCCTTGAAAAACACAGACAAATGCTAAGGTGTGACTCTGGAAACTCACATAAGCAGGCAGCAAATAGACATCAATTAATTTTTTTTTTCTATTTGAATGCATGCCTCAGAATGTATCAAATATAGAAATTGAAAATTGTCAAATTCTCTATTATTACATGGATATTTACTAAGCTTGGGAGGTAACTGTTTTAGTCAGTCAAAAATGTGTAATAACCTCTGTTTTGCTTATATTTTTCAGACAGATAATCTCAAATCTACATAGAAATGAATGTGCATATATATATATATATATATATATATATATATATATATATATATATATATATATATATATATATATATATATATATATATATATATATATATATGTTTTGAAAACATGAAAGATCTTACTTAGCCTCTGTGTTTTTAAGAATATAAATAAATACTTATGGACCATAGACATATAAATGCTTGGATCATCTCTAATAATTATTTCTATTTTTATTGCAGACAACCATTGATCATGAGCATCAATCTATGCACTTAGAAAGAGATGGAATGCCTGAATGAAATGAAATGTCATATCATATAAATGTGAAACAAATGTTTATAAAGTTTTAAATACATCTCTTAAAATATAGTGAGATGAAGATATGGAAGTTACTTTGATGTGATATGACTGAGATATAAATTTTCTATTAGGCTAAATGAAATATAAATTATTTTAATATAATGTTAGATATGTGATGTTTCATATCAAAATGATCAGAAAATTCATTAAGATATAACTTATCCAAAACAAATATTATGAATAGTTGTCGCAGTAAATTATGATAAAATTAATAACCATTTCATAGAAATACTGACTTAAGTTGTTTCAAATGTTGCTGTGTCTGTTTGTGCTGCCACCTGGTGTTATGTTGCGAGAACTACAGCCAGAAGGTTCTCTCTGGCTGTTAAAAATGAAATTTCCAAGGGCCAATCCGATTTAGACTTCCCAGTTAACCAATGGGAAGGTCAGCTCCCGTAGTGCCACCCACAATTTACCAATGATGGAAAACTAAATAAAAAGTGAATGCAATGGAGAGAAAGGAACAGATTTTCTGCTGAAGCTAAAACTTGTAACTGGTTCCCGCTGGGTGTGAGATACCACTTTACTTGAGCAAAGCTAATCTACCCTTCTCATTGATTGCGATATACACTTATTGGTGATCTGAGGTAAAATAATTCCTACCAAGGAATATCGGATATCGACTGCTTTTTACTTTGGTAACTTATTCAAGGTTTTGTAAGATAAGTTATATGCATAGTTAATTTGTATTTAATAGATTTAAAGAAGCAGTGTGTTTTTTTTTTTCTCTCAAGTTAGCATTTCACAGCCTATATACATATATTGTTTAAATCTGCGTCTGATTGACCAAGTAACTCATCTATGCAAGTTCTGATATTGTCAGTTAATTTTGTATTAGGATAAATTGCAGTTAAATAGCAGAATATATATATTATCCTATTGTTTTATAAACACTGTTTAGAATTGTAATGCTTGGATGTTAAAGGTTTTTAGTCCCATTGTGTTAAATAAATAAAAGGCTGAATTGTGAAGGTATATTTTTCTGGGTTTTGTAAGAAGGATAGCATATCTTAAGAGTTGGTTTTAACGCATATAAACTTTTATTTAGTTTCCTTTTATTGCAAATATAGTTCAATATGTTCATGGATATTAACTAAATAAAAGAATTCAGGTATTTATATTAATTGTATGGTCTAGTAGATGCATGGTTAATTAGGGTTTTTATTTTTATTTTTTATATTGTGTTTGTAACCCTGCCATAAACTGATTTATTATTTGGATAGCACTACTAAGATTCTTATAAATATACTGACACTCCATACCTTCAAATTTAATGGATTTGAGATCCTGATGGAAAAAACATAATTTATGCTTACCTGATAAATTTATTTCTCTTGTAGTGTATCCAGTCCACGGATCATCCATTACTTGTGGGATATTCTCCTTCCCAACAGGAAGTTGCAAGAGGATCACCCACAGCAGAGCTGCTATATAGCTCCTCCCCTCACTGCCATATCCAGTCATTCGACCGAAACAAGCCGAGAAAGGAGAAACCATAGGGTGCAGTGGTGACTGTAGTATAATTAAAATTTAGACCTGCCTGAAAAGGACAGGGCGGGCCGTTGACTGGATACACTACAAGAGAAATAAATTTATCAGGTAAGCATAAATTATGTTTTCTCTTGTTAAGTGTATCCAGTCCACGGATCATCCATTACTTGTGGGATACCAATACCAAAGCTAAAGTACACGGATGATGGGAGGGACAAGGCAGGAACTTAAACGGAAGGAACCACTGCCTGTAGAACCTGTCTCACAAAAACAGCCTCCGAAGAAGCAAAAGTATCAAATTTGGAAAATTTGGAAAAAGTATGAAGGGAAGACCAAGTTGCAGCCTTGCAAATCTGTTCAACAGAGGCCTCATTTTTAAAGGCCCAGGTGGAAGCCACAGCTCTAGTAGAATGAGCTGTAATCCTTTCAGGAGGCTGCTGTCCAGCAGTCTCATAGGCTAAACGGATTATACTCCGAAGCCAAAAAGAAAGAGAGGTTGCCGAGGCCTTCTGACCTCTCCTCTGTCCAGAGTAAACAACAAACAAGTTAGATGTTTGGCGAAAATCTTTAGTAGCCTGTAAGTAAAACTTCAAGGCACGGACTAAGTCTAGATTATGCAAAAGACGTTCCTTCTTTGAAGAAGGATTAGGACATAATGATGGAACAACAATCTCTTGATTGATATTCTTGTTAGAAACCACCTTAGGTAAAAACCCAGGTTATGTACGCAGAACAACTTTATCTGAATGAAAGATCAGATAAGGAGAATCACAATGTAAGGCAGATAACTCAGAGACTCTTCGAGCCGAGGAAATAGCCATCAGAAAAAGAACTTTCCATGAAAGAAGTTTGATATCAATAGAATGAAGGGGTTCAAACGGAACCCCTTGAAGAACTTTAAGAACCAAGTTCAAGCTCCATGAAGGAGCAACAGGTTTAAACACAGGCTTAATTCTAACTAAAGCCTGACAAAATGCCTGAACGTCTGGAACTTCTGCCAGACGCTTGTGTAAAAGAATAGACAGAGCAGAAATCTGTCCCTTTAAAGAACTAGCTGATAATCCTTTGTCCAAACCCTCTTGGAGGAAGGACAATATCCTAGGAATCCTAACCCTACTCCATGAGTAATTCTTGGATTCACACCAATGAAGATATTTACGCCATATCTTGTGGTAAATTTTCCTGGTGACAGGCTTTCGTGCCTGTATTAAGGTATCAATTACTGACTCGGAGAAGCCACGCTTTGATAGGATCAAGCGTTCAATCTCCATGCAGTCAGTCTCAGAGAAAGTAGATTCGGATGATTGAAAGGACCTTGTATTAGAAGGTCTTGTCTCAGAGGCAGAGTCCATGGTGGAAAGGATGACATGTCCACTAGGTCTGCATACCAGGTCCTGCGTGGCCACGCAGGCGCTATCAATATCACCAATGCTCTTTCCTGTTTGATTTTGGCAATCAGACGAGGGAGCAGAGGAAACGGTGGAAACACATAAGCCAGGTTGAAGAACCAAGGCGCTGCTAGAGCATCTATCAGTGCCGCTTCTGGGTCCCTGGACCTGGATCCGTAACAAGGAAGCTTGGCGTTCTGGCGAGACGCCATGAGATCCAATTCTGGTTTGCCCCAACGGAGAACCAATTGAGCAAACACCTCCGGATGGAGTTCCTATTCCCCCGGATGAAAAGTCTGACGCCTTAAAAAATCCACCTCCCAGTTCTCTACACCTGGGATATGGATCGCTGACAGGTGGCAAGAGTGAGTCTCTGCCCAGCGAATTATCTTGGAGACTTCTGACATCGCTAGGGAACTCCTGGTTCCCCCTTGATGGTTGATGTAAGCCACAGTCGTGATGTTGTCCGACTGAAATCTGATGAACCTCAGTGTTGCTAGCTGAGGCCAAGCAAGAAGAGCATTGAATATTGCTCTCAACTCCAGAATATTTATTGGGAGGAGTTTCTCCTCCTGAGTCCATGAACCCTGAGCCTTCAGGGAGTTCCAGACTGCACCCCAACCTAGAAGGCTGGCATCTGTTGTTACAATTGTCCAATCTGGTCTGCGAAAGGTCATACCCTTGAACAGATGGGCCCGAGATAACCACCAGAGAATAGAATCTCTGGTTTCCTGATCCAGATTTAGTAGAGGGGACAAATCTGTGTAATCCCCATTCCACTGACTGAGCATGCATAATTGCAGCGGTCTGAGATGCAGGCGCGCGAATGGCACTATGTCCATCGCCGCTACCATTAAGCAGATTACTTCCATGCACTGAGCCACCGTGGGGCGCGGAATGGAGTGAAGAACAGGGCAAGCATTTAGAAGTTTTGATAACCTGGACTCCGTCAGGTAAATTTTCATTTCTACAGAATCTATTAGAGTCCCTAGGAAGGAAACCCTCGTGAGAGGAGATAGAGAACTCTTTTCTTCGTTCACTTTCCACCCATGCGACCTCAGGAATGCCAGAACTATCTCTGTATGAGATTTGGCAATTTGAAAGCATGACGCCTGTATCAGGATATCGTCCAGGTAAGGAGCCACCGCTATGCCTCGCGGTCGTAGGACCGCCAGAAGTGAGCCCAGAACCTTTGTAAAAATTCTTGGGGCTGTAGCCAACCCGAATGGAAGAGCTACAAACTGGTAATGCCCGTCTAGAAAGGCAAACCTCAGGAACTGATGATGATTCTTGTGAATCGGAATGTGAAGGTAGGCATCCTTTAAGTCCACTGTGGTCATGTACTGACCCTCTTGGATCATGGGTAAAATGGTTCGAATAGTTTCCATCTTGAATGACGGAACTCTGAGGAATTTGTTTAGGATCTTTAAATCCAAAATTGGTCTGAAGGTTCCCTCTTTTTTGGGAACCACAGATTTGAATAAAACCCCTGTCCTTGTTCCGTCCGCTGAACTGGATGGATTACTCCCATTACAAGGAGATCTTGTACGCAGCTTAGGAATGCCTCTTTCTTTATCTGGTTTGCAGATAATCTTGAAAGGTGAAATCTCCCTTGTGGAGAAGCTTTGAAGTCCAGAAAATATCCCTGAGATATGATTTCCAACGCCCAGGGATCCTGAACATCTCTTGCCCACGCCTAGGCGAAGAGAGAGTCTGCCTCCTACTAGATCCGTTGTCGGATAGGGGGCCGCTCCTTCATGCTGTCTTAGAGGCAGCAGCAGGCTTTCTGGCCTGCTTGCCCTTGTTCCAGGACTGGTTAGGTTTCCAGGCCTGCTTGGATTGAGCAAAAGTTCCTTCTTGTTTTGAAGCAGAGGAAGTTGATGCTGCACCTGCCTTGAAATTTCGAAAGGCACGAAAATTAGACTGTTTGGCCTTTGATTTTGCCCTGTCCTGAGGAAGGGTATGACCCTTACCTCCAGTAATGTCAGCAATAATTTCTTTCAAACCAGGCCCAAATAAGGTCTGCCCCTTGAAAGGAATGTTGAGTAATTTAGACTTTGAAGTCACATCAGGATTTGAGCCATAGCGCCCTACGCGCCTGGATTGCGAATCCGGAATTCTTAGCCGTTAGTTTAGTCAAATGAACAATGGCATCAGAAACAAATGAGTTAGCTAGCTTAAGAGTTCTAAGCTTGTCAACAATTTCAGTCAATGGAGCTGTATGGATGGCCTCTTCCAGGGCCTCAAACCAGAATGCCGCCGCAGCAGTGACAGGCGCAATGCATGCAAGGGGCTGTAAAATAAAACCTTGTTGAATAAACATTTTCTTAAGGTAACCCTCTAATTTTTTATCCATTGGATCTGAAAAAGCACAACTGTCCTCAACCAGGATAGTGGTACGCTTTGCTAAAGTAGAAACTGCTCCCTCCACCTTAGGGACAGTCTGCCATAAGTCCAGTGTAGTGGCATCTATTGGAAACATTTTTCTAAATATAAGAGGTGGGGAAAAGGGCACACCGGGCCTATCCCACTCCTTACTAATAATTTCTGTAAGCCTTTTAGGTATTGGAAAAACATCAGTACTCACCGGCACTGCATAGTATTTATCCAGCCTACACAATTTCTCTGGCACTGCAATTCAGAGCAGCTAATACCTCCGCAAGCAATACACGGAAGTTCTCAAGCTTAAATTTAAAATTTGAAATCTCTGAATCCGGTCTCCCCGATTCAGAGACGTCACCCACAGACTGAAGCTCTCCGTCCTCAGGTTCTGCATATTGTGACGCAGTATCAGACATGGCTCTTACAGCATCTACACGCTCTGTATCTCGTCTAACCCCAGAGCTATCACGCTTGCCCCTCAATTCAGGCAATCTGGATAATACCTCTGACAGGGTATTATTCATGATTGCAGCCATGTCCTGCAAAGTAATCGCTATGGGCGTCCCTGATGTACTTGGCGCCATATTAGCGTGCGTCCCTTGAGCGGGAGGCAAAGGGTCCGACACGTGGGGAGAGTTAGTCGGCATAACTTCCCCCTCGACAGACCCCTCTGGTGACAATTCTTTTATAGATGAAGACTGATCTTTACTGTTTAATGTGAAATCAATACATTTAGTACACATTCTCCTATGGGGCTCCACCATGGCTTTTAAACATAATGAACAAGTATCCTCTGTTTCAGACATGTTTGTACAGACTAGCAATGAGACTAGCAAGCTTGGAAAACACTTTAAAACAAGTTAACAAGCAATATAAAAAAATGTTACTGTGCCTTTATGAGAAAAAATTGACAAAATTTGAAATAACAGTGAAAAAAGGCAGTTACACTAACAAAATTTTTACAGTGTATGTAACAAGTCAGCAGAATAATAAATGACAAAAACTTTTTTAAACACATTCACAACAACTGCCACAGTCTACTGTGATTGTTACCCTCCTCAAACACTACTTTGAAGCCTTTTGAGCCCTTCAGAGATGTCCTGTATCATGCAGAGGGAAGCTGAATGTCTCTGTCAGTATTTTTATCTGCACAGAAAAGCACTAAAATAGGCCCTTCCCACTCATATTGCAACAGTGGAAAGCCTCTGTTTCTAGGCAAAAATCAAACCAGCCATGTGGAAAAAAACTAGGCCCCAATAAGTTTTGTCACCAAACATATATAAAAACGATTAACATGATAGCAAATGTTTTATATTACACTTTTATAAGAGTATGTATCTCTGTTAATAAGCCTGATACCAGTCACTATCACTGCATTTGAGGCTTAACTTTTTCTAGCAAATTCCATCCCTAGAAATATGTTAACTGCACATACCTTATTACAGGAAAACCTGCACGCTATTCCCCCTCTGAAGTTACCTCACTCCTCAGAATATGTGAGAACAGCAAAGGATCTTAGTTACTTCTGCTAAGATCATAGAAATCACAGGCAGATTCTTCTTCTAATGCTGCCTGAGATGAAACGGTACACTCCGGTACCATTTAAAAATAACAAACTTTTGATTGAAGTTAAAAAACTAACCATAATACACCACTCTCCTCTTACTACGTCCATCTTTGTTGAGAGTTGCAAGAGAATGACTGGATATGGCAGTGAGGGGAGGAGCTATATAGCAGCTCTGCTGTGGGTGATCCTCTTGCAACTTCCTGTTGGGAAGGAGAATATCCCACAAGTAATGGATGATCCGTGGACTGGATACACTTAAGAGAAATGGGCCTTGAGATAGAAGGTCTGGCCTTAACGGAAGTGTCCAAGGTTGGCAACTGGCCATCCGAACAAGATCCACATACCAAAACCTGTGTGGCCATGCTGGAGCCACCAGCAGTACAAACTAATGGTCCATCATGATTTTGGAAATCACTTTTGGAAGAAGAACTAGAGGCGGAAAGATATAAGCAAGTTGATAATTCCAAAGAAGTGACAACGCATCCACCACTTCCGCCTGAGGATCCCTGGATCTGGACAGATACCTGGGAAGTTTCCTGTTTAGATGAGAAGCCATCAGATCTATTTCTGGAAGTCCCCACATCTGAACAATCTGAAGAAATACCTCTGGGTGAAGAGACCATTCGCCCGGATGTAACGTCTGGCGACTGAGATAATCCGCTTCCCAATTGTCTATACCTGGGATGTGAACCGCAGAGATTAGACAGGAGCTGGTTTCCGCCCATACCAGTATCCGAGATACTTCTTTCATAGCCTGAGGACTGTGAGTCCCACCTTGATGATTGACATACGCCACAGTTGTGACATTGTCTGTCTGAAAACAAATAAACGATTCTCTCTTCAGAAGAGGCCAGAACTGAAGAGCTCTGAAAATCGCACAGAGTTCCAAAATGTTGATTGGCAATCTCGCCTCCTGAGATTCCCAAACCTCCTGCGCTGTCAGAGATCCCCATACAGCTCCCCAACCTGAAAGACTTGCATCTGTTGAGATCACAGTCCAGGTAGGACGAACAAAGGAGGCCCCTTGAACTAAACGATGGTGATCCAACCACCACGTCAGAGAAGATCGAATATTGGGATTTAAGGATATTAATTGTGATATATTTGTATAATCCCTGCACTATTGATTCAGCATACAAAGCTGGAGAGGTCTCATGTGAAAACGAGCAAAGGGGATCGCGTCCGATGCTGCAGTCATGAGACCTAGAATTTCCATGCACAAAGCTACCGAAGGGAATGATTGAGACTGAAGGTTCCGACAAGCTGAAACCAATTTCAGACGTCTCTTGTCTGTTAGAGACAAAGTCATGGACACTGAATCTATTTGGAAACCCAAAAAGGTTACCCTTGTCTGAGGAATCAAGAAACTCTTTGGTAAATTGATCCTCCAACCATGTCTTTGAAGAAACACCACAAGTTGATTTGTGTGAGATTCTGCAGAATTTAAAGACTGAGCAAATATCAAGATATCGTCCAAATAAGGAAATATCGCAATACCCTGCTCTCTGATTACAGAGAGAAGGGCACCGAGAACCTTTGAAAAGATCATTGGAGCGGTTGCTAGGCCAAAAGGAAGATCAACAAACTGGTAATGCTTGTCTAGAAAAGAGAATCTCAGGAACTGATAGTGATCCGGATGAATTTGAATATGAAGATATGCATCCTGTAAGTCTATTGTGGACATATAATGCCCTTGCTGAACAAAAGGCAGAATAGTCCTTATAGTCACCATTTTGAATGTTGGTATCCTTACATAACGATTCAATATTTTTAGATCCAGAACTGGTCGGAAAGAATTCTCTTTCTTCGGTACAATGAACAGATTTGAATAAAACCCAAGGCCCCGTTCCAGATCTGGAACTGGCACAATTACCCCAGCTGACTCCAGGTCTGAAACACATTTCAGAAAAGCCTGAGCTTTTACTGAGTTTACTGGAATGCGTGAGAGAAAGTATCTTCTCACAGGCGAGAAAAATATTTTATATTCATATGCATTTTCCCAAAAAAATGAAACTGACAGTCTGAATGAAGGAAAATAAACTGATTGACCTGAATCATGGCAAATATAGTATAAAACATATATTTAGAACTTTACATATAAAGTGCCAAACCATAGCTTAGAGTGTCATAAATAAAATAAGACTTACTTACCCTAAGACACTCATCTACATATAGTAGATAGCCAAACCACTACTGAAACGAGAATCAGTAGAGGTAATGGTATATAAGAGTATATCGTCGATCTGAAAAGGGAGGTAGGAGAAGAAATCTCTACGACCGATAACAGAGAATATATGAAATAAATCCCCTAGAGGAAGACCATGGTATTCAAAAAGGCAATACTCTCTTCACATCCCTCTGACATTCACTGCACTCTGAGAGGAAAACCGGGTTTCAGCCTGCTGCAAAGCGCAAATCAACGTAGAAATCTAGCACAAACTTACTTCACCACCTCCATGGGAGGCAAAGTTTGTAAAACTGAATTGTGGGTGTGGTGAGGGGTGTATTTATAGGCATTTTGAGGTTTGGGAAACTTTGACCCTCCTGGTAGGAATGTATAACCCATACGTCACTAGCTCATGGACTCTTGCCAATTACATGAAAGAAATAACAAACATGTGAGAGGGAGTGTCTGAATATAATTTTAAACTTAAGCAACGTATATTATAGAAAACATAAAAAAAAAAGTTTTAAAAAATAACTTTATGAAGAGAAAGCCTTCTACCCCCATATATATTTTACTGTCAGTTCTACTCATGGTAGGATATTATGATATCTGTTGCTTTATATAATTTTATTGAAATTATATTGTCAACCCTTACCCTGACTACAGTTCTGTTTTCTTAATTTTTTTCCCTCTGAGACTGATGCTTTCCTATTAGAATGGTTTCTTTTTTTTTTTTTCATACTGTGTTTTTGTAAGAGAGGGTTTTTATATATATATATATATATATATATATATATATATATATATATATATATATATATATATATATATATATATATATATATATATATATATATATCTATAGAAGAATCCTGGCTCCAAGGCTTTTTCAAGCTATGCTATACAGTGTTACAAAAAATTCCTAAAAGCATGAAGTTCATATAACAACTCAAAGATTAAGTCAAAATAAGGTCAAGTAGTAGATTTAAATTATGTTTTTATAACCTAGTTTCTCTATACATTTAAAAGTAGTCAAACATTGAGAATTTCTCTATCTTACCACAGCTAACTAAATCAGTAACAATTACAGCTTTCTAGAAAGGTAAACAGACAAGCCTGTGTATACAAAATATACTGCTACAGAAGACCTATCAAAAATAAGATTCAGTGTATAGTAATCTACTTAGGACAGGAATAACATTTTAGCATCAAATCCAAGTATTTGAGGTATCAACCAGGGTATACAATGTGAAATTGCCTTAATAGAGGTATTCAATTCTTAAATTGTCACATCTATGTCACATCTATGTCACATCCTGAAAAGATAAATATCAAACAAGTTTGGAATTATTTTTCCTGCTACAAGAGTCAGTTACCTCTGGTTTGTCTGGAAGTGGTTCAAACTGTAAACTTTTCAGTGCTTTAGAGGCAGCATCGTGTTTAGCAGCTTGTCTGGTCCTTCCTTTGCCATGAAAGTGCTGGCCTCCTATAGTTAACTCAACTTGATAAAGAATGGGTGCAACAGGGAATGGATAAAAGTACCTAGAAAGCATGCAAGAAGAAGAACAAGACGACAAAGTGAGGATTTGTTTTGTTTTAAATAAAGTTAACAAAGAAATTCTTCAGAAAGCACATTTTAGAAGGATAATCTTCAAAACCAGCCGTCAGGGATTTTGAGAAGTGTTTCGGTGTGCAGATATGCAGACAAAAACCACTTTAGTTCAAAATTCTCTAAACTTTCTCGACACACTAACTTCAATCAGAGAGGAATTGCCTGGTATTTTGGCGCTGGACTGACCGTAATAGGCGGGATCAGACTGATATACTACAGGAACGTTCTACTCTGTGAAAAGCATTACTGCGCTAAAAAGCTGCACCCAGGTAGTAAATTGCCATAGAACAGGCTAACAATGGTATTGAGCCAGTTGTTTGTTCCTGTAAGTGCACTTCTCTCTGTATGTATTTAGACTACCTGAGTTACATGTGTTGTTGGTCATGTCTGTTGGAGTTTTATTACTTTAAAATAAATAGCTAAAAAAAAAATAATGCTTACCTGATCATTTTATTTTCATCGTGGGGAGGAGAGTCCACGCTTCCTTCATTACTTTTGGGAATAAAGAACCTGGCCACCAGGAGGAGGCAAAGACACCCCACCAAAGGCTTAAATACCTCCCCCACTGCCCTCATCCCCCAGTCATTTTGCCAAGGGAACAAGGAACAGTAGGAGAAATATCAGGGTATAAATAGTGCCAGAAGATAAATTTAGGTCCGCCCACCGGAGTTACGGGCGGGAGCCATGGACTCTCCTCCCCATGATGGAAATAAAATGATCCGGTAAGCATAATTTATGTTTTCCATCTAAAGGGGAGGAGAGTCCATGGCTTCATTCATTACTTTTAGGAAACATATACACAAGCTTTAGAGGACACTGAATGAAACCGGGAGGGTAAAAAGGCGGACCCTAATTTGAGGGCACCATGGCCTGCAAAACCCTTTTTCCCAAAAACAGCTTCCACAGAAGCAAAAACGTCAAAATTTGTAAAACTTTGTAAAAGTGTGTAAGGAGGACCAGGTAGCCGCCTTACAAATCTGCTCCATAGAGGCCTCATTCTTGAAGGCCCAAGAAGAAGCCACAGCTCTAGTTGAATGTGCCATAATCCTCTGAGGAGGCTTATGTCCCGCTGTCTCATAGGCCAAGTGAAGTAGAAGAGACCATCTGCCCCTTGCGCTTCCCAGAATACACCACAAAAAGAGATGTAGACTGTCTAATATCCTTTGTAGCCTGAAGATAGAACTTCAAGACACAAACCACATCCAGATTATGAAGTAACCTCTCCTAAGAAGAAGGGTTAGGACACAAAGGAGGAACAATTAATTCCTGATTGATGTTACGGTTGGACACCACCTTGGGAAGAAACCCCAAACCGGTGCGAAGAACCACCTTATCTGCATGAAAAACCAGGTAAGGAGGCTCGAATTGCAAGGCAGCGAGCTCAGATACTCTGCGTGTCGATGCAATAGTCAACAGGAAGAGAACCTTCCCGGACAGAATCTTAATGTCAATGGAATGCATAGGTTCAAACTGAACCCTCTGCAATAACTTAAGGACCAAGTTTAAGTTGCATGGGGGAGCAGACTGCCTAAAGACAGGACTGATTCTCGACAGAGCCTGAACGAAAGATTGAATGTCAGGAAGCTCAGCGAGTCTCCTGTGCAACAAGACTGATAATGCCAAAATCTGTCCCTTTAAGGAACTAGCAGCAAGACCCTTCTCCAAACCCTCCTGGAGAAAGAACAGAATCCTGGATACCTTCACCTTATGCCAAGGATATCCATGCTTCTCACACCAGGACAAGTAAGTCCTCCACACCTTATGGTAGATGCGACGAGTGACTGGCTTCCTTGCCTGAACTAAAGTGTCAATCACACTTTCAGAAAAACCTCTCTTGGCTAAGACTAAGCATTCAATCTCCACGCAGTCAGCCTCAGAGAAACAACATTTTGATGTTGAAAGGGACCCTGTTCCAGCAGATCCCTGTGACAGGGTAACCTCCATGGCGGAGAGGATGACATCCCCAGCAGATCCGCAAACCACGTCCTCCGCGGCAACGAAAGAGCAATCAAGATGGCCAAAGGTCGCTCCTGTTTGATGCGTGCCACTACACGAGGTAGAAGTGTTAAAAAAAAAAAATGTAAGCTAGGCTGAATCCCCAAGGCAACGCTAAGGTATCTATCAGCTCTGCCTGGGAATCCCTAGATCTCGACCCATATTGGGGTAGCATGCAATTGAATCTTGACGCCATGAGATCTATCTCCGGCGTTCCCCACCTGAGACAAATCTCCGCAAACACTTCGGGGTGAAAAGACCACTCCCCCGGATGGAAGGATTGCCTGCTGAGAAAGGCTGCTTCCCAGTTGTCCACACCTGGAATGTGGATCGCTGAAAGCGAGCAGCTGTGGGACTCCACCCACTCCAAAATCAGAGACACCTCCCTCATTGCTAGGGATGAGGTTGATGTAAGCCATCAAGTTAATGTTGTCGGTCTGGAATCTGATGAAGCTGAATGACCCCAGAGGAGGCCACGCCCTCCGAGCATTGTAAATTGCTCGAATATTTATCGGAAGGAGAGACTAATCCCGGGTCCAAACAGCTCCCCATCCTGCGAGACTTGCATCCTTGGTCACAATCTTCCAGGACATTCAAGAAGGATGTCCCCAGGGACATATGCCTCGTACGGATCCACCAAGAGAGGGAGTCCCTGGTCCGAGCATCATGGATATCCGCAGTGACAGATCTGAATGATCACCATTCCACTGTCTCAACATGCACAATTGAAGAGGTCTGAGATGGAACCTGGTGAAAGGGATGACGTCTATGCTGGAGACCATGAGCCTGATCATCTCCATACACTGAGCCACCGAAGGGCTTGAGAAGGACTGAAGGGCAAGACAGGTGGACGCAATCTTCCTGCGCCGTTGATCTGTGAGAAATATTTTCATGGACATAGAGTCTATTATCGTGCCCAGGAACTCCACTCTGTTGCTGGGAACCAGGGAACTCTTTCCTGAGTTTCTTCCAACCGTGAGATTGGAGCAAGAACAGAAGAGCCCTCGAGTGATCCTCTGCGAGGCCAAACGACGGCACCTGGACTAGGATGTCCTCCAAATAGGGTGCAACAGCAATGCCCCTGGATCTGGCCACTGCAAGTAGCGCCCCCAGAACCTTTGTGAAGACTCTCAGGGCCGTCGCCAGACCGAAAGGAAGGGCCACAAACTGGAAGTGTTGGTCCAGAAACGCAAATCTTAGGAACTTGAAGCGGTCCCTGTGAATTGAAACATGAAGGTAAGCATCCTTCAAGCCTATAGTCGTCAAGAACTGCCCCCTTGAACGAGGGGCGGAAGCGATCTGATAGTTTCCATTTTGAATGATGGAACAGCCAGAAACTTGTTTAAACATTTTAGGTCCAGTATCGGGCTGAATCCTATCCTGTACCCCTGGGCAACAACCTCCAGAACATCCTGCAACCAGGCCTCGGAGAAGAGAAACAAACAATCTACCTCCTACTTGGTCCGGAGACGGGTCGGGGGCCGCCCCTTCATGCCGATTTTGTCTCAGCGGGCTTCTTGTTTTGCTTGGACTTGTTCCAAGACTGAGCAGGCTTCCAAGTTCCCTTGGACTGATCCGTTTTCATGGCAGGCTGCTGGCGCTGGGCCTTGTCAGCACGAAAGGGACGAAAAGTAGATCCTTTAGGCTTAGTCTTCTTATACTTGCCTCCCATAACCGTGGATATGATCTAATCCAATCCTGGACCAAACAGAATCTTTCCTTGAAAAGGCAGAGACAACAGCCTCGACTTAGAGGTCATGTCCGCAGACCAAGACTTTAGCCACAGAGCCCTGCAAGCTAAAACAGAGAATCCTGAAATCTTTGCATTCAGGTGAATAATTTGCATATTGGCGTCACAAATTAAAGAATTGGCGACTTAATCTTATCCTGTATCTCGTCTATGGAAGTCTCCCTCTCGACCATATCACACAGGGATTTACACCAATATGTCGCAGCTCAAGAAACCGCAGCCACAGCCGGTTGAAAACCAAACCTTGTGTGCTAAAACATTTTTCAAGTTGAGAGTCCGGGACAGGGAACAGTTTCTTAAAGGAAGAAGGGGAAAAGGAAAAACCTAATCACTCCCATACATTCTTAATAATATTAACCATCTTAACAGATCTGAGGCACCACCCTGTCCTCGTATACCTTAAGCTAAGGAATCGAAGGTTCCTCCGGAAGCTTTGGTTCCAGGACCTCCAGAGTAGCAAGCACTTGCTTCAGTAAAAAGCACAAATTCTCTATCCTAAACCTAAAGTCAGGCTCCTCCGCAGCTGGAAGATGAGATGACATGGGAGTAAAGCATGGATCACTTCTGATACCGCTGTTTGCAGTTGATCCGCAAAATCTGACGGCGAACAAATCTCTCCCATAGGAGTTATGGTTGGACCCTGGGGCATTGCATGTGCACTCTGAGATGAAAGCAGGAAACGCACCTCACGGGACGGGGAACCCTCAGAGGTGGATGGCTCAGTAGTACTAGATATCCCTTTATTTTTAGATGTTGCAACTTTATCAAGGCATGTGGAACATAGTTGAGCAGGCTGATCTACAAGAACCTCCTCACAATAAACACAAGACTGAGACTTCGTTAAAGAGGGAGTACCCTCTAACGCGTCAGAGTCCTCCATAGCTTGCGCTTTTATTATGGACTAGATTAACTTAATAAAGAGGCACCTTTATACCCCCAATGGCCGGGGCACTCACAACCTCCTATGACCCGGACTACAGAAACAGTTTTGTCTGCTGTGCCGCAGATCAACAGAGGAAGTGGAGACCGTTACACCCAGACACATGGGATGCATTGCAGGACCGCCCCTGCACTAAGGTGAAAAAGTGCCAAAACCGGCTGCGCAAATACATCCCCGGAAGTCAACCTGAAAGTTCCACCATTGCCAGAGCCTCATCTCGCACATAACGCAGCAATCACACAATAAATAATATCATGTATAATTAACCCCCCCCCCCCTGTTCAATAATTCCCTTAGCAGGAATATTAACCCTTGATTCCATAAGATAAAAGGCACCACACTGTGACCCTGTCTTCTGTGCTATCATTATGTATAAAAAAAATAAAAATGAAACAATCTTCCGAAGAGTACTACCCTCCATAAGAGACTACTCCGAATCTTCGGCACTTCTCTGCCATCTTCCTGTGATGAAAGGCAAAGAATGACTGGGGGATGAGGGGAGTGGGGGAGGTATTTAAGCCTTTGGCTCGGGTGTCTTTGCCTCCTCCTGGTAGCCAGGTTCTTTATTCCCAAAAGATGGATAGATGGAAACACTGTTATAGATTTACTGTCCACAGCTGTGAGTTTGAACACAGAAGTGACGTACACTTGTCTCCTGAGCTATCTGGGCATTTTACTTTTATAATAGTGCATTTCATAATGACATTGCGCACAGTAGTGCATTTCATAATGTTCATTTAGAATAGACATGTTAAAATGTGTTCAAAAGCAAACTGCAAAATAATTTTCACTCCACTTTTGATTAATATTAAGCAGCAAAAACTATAAAAAATATTAGCTTGTTGATGCAACAAATGACTGAAATGTCCTAAATGTCTCAATCATAAAATAAACTTAAAAAAAAAATACTAACAACCTTGAGAAGGGCTTGAATCTGTGAAGTTTGGTTTAGCATAAGATGCTCTCTCTCTCTTGCTATGTCCTCTGTATAATTTGAGACGCGTTTGAAAAATCAAAATAACATAATTTATGTAAGAACTTACCTGATAAATTCATTTCTTTCATATTAGCAAGAGTCCATGAGCTAGTGACGTATGGGATATACATTCCTACCAGGAGGGGCAAAGTTTCCCAAACCTCAAAATGCCTATAAATACACCCCTCACCACACCCACAATTCAGTTTAACGAATAGCCAAGAAGTGGGGTGATAAAGTGCGAAAGCATATAAAATAAGGAATTGGAATAATTGTGCTTTATACAAAATCATAACCACCATAAAAAAGGGCGGGCCTCATGGACTCTTGCTAATATGAAAGAAATGAATTTATCAGGTAAGTTCTTACATAAATTATGTTTTCTTTCATGTAATTAGCAAGAGTCCATGAGCTAGTGACGTATGGGATAATGACTACCCAAGATGTGGATCTTTCCACACAAGAGTCACTAGAGAGGGAGGGATAAAATAAAGACAGCCAATTCCTGCTGAAAATAATCCACACCCAAAATAAAGTTTAACGAAAAACATAAGCAGAAGATTCAAACTGAAACCGCTGCCTGAAGTACTTTTCTACCAAAAACTGCTTCAGAAGAAGAAAATACATCAAAATGGTAGAATTTAGGAAAAGTATGCAAAGAGGACCAAGTTGCTGCTTTGCAGATCTGGTCAACCGAAGCTTCATTCCTAAACGCCCAGGAAGTAGAAACTGACCTAGTAGAATGAGCTGTAATTCTCTGAGGCGGAGTTTTACCCGACTCAACATAGGCAAGATGAATTAAAGATTTCAACCAAGATGCCAAAGAAATGGCAGAAGCTTTCTGGCCTTTTCTAGAACCGGAAAAGATAACAAATAGACTAGAAGTCTTACGAAAAGATTTCGTAGCTTCAACATAATATTTCAAAGCTCTAACAACATCCAAAGAATGCAACGATTTCTCCTTAGAATTCTTAGGATTAGGACATAATGAAGGAACCACAATTTCTCTACTAATGTTGTTGGAATTCACAACTTTAGGTAAAAATTCAAAAGAAGTTCGCAACACCGCCTTATCCTGATGAAAAATCAGAAAAGGAGACTCACAAGAAAGAGCAGATAATTCAGAAACTCTTCTGGCAGAAGAGATGGCCAAAAGGAACAAAACTTTCCAAGAAAGTAATTTAATGTCCAATGAATGCATAGGTTCAAACGGAGGAGCTTGAAGAGCTCCCAGAACCAAATTCAAACTCCAAGGAGGAGAAATTGACTTAATGACAGGTTTTATACGAACCAAAGCTTGTACAAAACAATGAATATCAGGAAGAATAGCAATCTTTCTGTGAAAAAGAACAGAAAGAGCAGAGATTTGTCCTTTCAAAGAACTTGCGGACAAACCCTTATTTAAACCATCCTGAAGAAACTGTAAAATTCTCGGTATTCTAAAAGAATGCCAGGAAAAATGATGAGAAAGACACCAAGAAATATAAGTCTTCCAGACTCTATAATATATCTCTCGAGATACAGATTTACGAACCTGTAACATAGTATTAATCACAGAGTCAGAGAAACCTCTTTGACCAAGAATCAAGCGTTCAATCTCCATACCTTTAAATTTAAGGATTTCAGATCCTGATGGAAAAAAGGACCTTGTGACAGAAGGTCTGGTCTTAACGGAAGAGTCCACGGTTGGCAAGAGGCCATCCGGACAAGATCCGCATACCAAAACCTGTGAGGCCATGCCGGAGCTACCAGCAGAACAAACGAGCATTCCTTCAGAATCTTGGAGATTACTCTTGGAAGAAGAACTAGAGGCGGAAAGATATAGGCAGGATGATACTTCCAAGGAAGTGATAATGCATCCACTGCCTCCGCCTGAGGATCCCGGGATCTGGACAGATACCTGGGAAGTTTCTTGTTTAGATGGGACGCCATCAGATCTATTTCTGGAAGTTCCCACATTTGAACAATCTGAAGAAATACCTCTGGGTGAAGAGACCATTCGCCCGGATGCAACGTTTGGCGACTGAGATAATCCGCTTCCCAATGGTCTACACCTGGGATATGAACCGCAGAGATTAGACAGGAGCTGGATTCCGCCCAAACCAAAATTCGAGATACTTCTTTCATAGCCAGAGGACTGTGAGTCCCTCCTTGATGATTGATGTATGCCACAGTTGTGACATTGTCTGTCTGAAAACAAATGAACGATTCTCTCTTCAGAAGAGGCCAAAACTGAAGAGCTCTGAAAATTGCACGGAGTTCCAAAATATTGATCGGTAATCTCACCTCCTGAGATTCCCAAACTCCTTGTGCCGTCAGAGATCCCCACACAGCTCCCCAACCTGTGAGACTTGCATCTGTTGAAATTACAGTCCAAGTCGGAAACACAAAAGAAGCCCCTTGAATTAAACGATGGTGATCTGTCCACCATGTTAGAGAGTGTCGAACAATCGGTTTTAAAGATATTAATTGAGATATCTTCGTGTAATCCTTGCACCATTGCTTCAGCATACAGAGCTGAAGAGGTCGCATGTGAAAACGAGCAAAGGGGATCACGTCCGATGCAGCAGTCATAAGACCTAGAATTTCCATGCATAAGGCTACCGAAGGGAATGATTGTGACTGAAGGTTTCGACAAGCTGCAATCAACTTTAGACGTCTCTTGTCTGTCAAAGACAGAGTCATGGACACTGAATCCATCTGGAAACCCAGAAAGGTTACCCTTGTCTGAGGAATCAAAGAACTTTTTGGTAAATTGATCCTCCAACCATGATCTTGAAGAAACAACACAAGTCGATTCGTATGAGATTCTGCTAAATGTAAAGACTGAGCAAGTACCAAGATATCGTCCAAATAAGGAAATACCACAATACCCTGTTCTCTGATTACAGACAGCAGGGCACCAAGAACCTTTGTAAAAATTCTTGGAGCTGTAGCTAGGCCAAACGGCAGAGCCACAAACTGGTAATGCTTGTCCAGAAACGAGAATCTCAGGAACTGATAATGATCTGGATGAATCGGAATATGCAGATATGCATCCTGTAAATCTATTGTGGACATATAATTCCCTTGCTGAACAAAAGGTAAGATAGTCCTTACAGTTACCATCTTGAATGTTGGTATCCTTACATAATGATTCAATATTTTTAGATCCAGAACTGGTCTGAAAGAATTCTCCTTCTTTGGTACAATTAAGAGATTTGAATAAAACCCCATCCCCTGTTCCAGAACTGGAACTGGCATAATTACTCCAGTCAACTCTAGATCTGAAACACATTTCAGAAAAAATCTCTTTGCAGGAGGTCTCAACTTGAAACCAATTCTGTACCCTTCTGAAACAATGCTCTGAATCCAAAGATTGTGAACCGAATTGATCCAAATTTCCTTGAAAAAACGTAACCTGCCCCCTACCAGCTGAGCTGGAATGAGGGCCGCACCTTCATGTGGACTTAGAAGCAGGCTTTGCCTTTCTAGCTGGCTTGGATTTATTCCAGACTGGAGATGGTCTCCAAACTGAAACTGCTCCTGAGGATGAAGGATCAGGCTTTTGTTCTTTGTTGAAACGAAAGGAACGAAAACGATTATTAGCCCTGTTTTTACCTTTAGATTTTTTATCCTGTGGTAAAAAAGTTCCTTTCCCACCAGTAACAGTTGAAATAATGGAATCCAACTGAGAACCAAATAATTTGTTACCCTGGAAAGAAATGGAAAGTAAAGTTGATTTAGAAGCCATATCAGCATTCCAAGTTTTAAGCCATAAAGCTCTTCTAGCTAAAATAGCTAGAGACATAAACCTGACATCAACTCTGATAATATCAAAAATGGCATCACAGATAAAATTATTAGCATGCTGAAGAAGAATAATAATATCATGAGAATCACAATGTGTTACTTGTTGCGCTAAAGTTTCCAACCAAAAAGTTGAAGCTGCAGCAACATCAGCCAAAGATATAGCAGGTCTAAGAAGATTACCTGAACACAGATAAGCTTTTCTTAGAAAGTATTCAATTTTCCTATCTAGAGGATCCTTAAACGAAGTACCATCTGACGTAGGAATAGTAGTACGTTTAGCAAGGGTAGAAATAGCCCCATCAACTTTAGGGATCTTGTCCCAAAATTCTAATCTGTCAGACGGCACAGGATATAATTGCTTAAAACGTTTAGAAGGAGTAAATGAATTACCCAAATTATCCCATTCTTTGGAAATTACTGCAGAAATAGCATTAGGAACAGGAAAAACTTCTGGAATAACCACAGGAGCTTTAAATACCTTATCTAAACGTTTAGAATTAGTATCAAGAGGACCAGAATCCTCTATTTCTAAAGCAATTAGTACTTCTTTAAGTAAAGAACGAATAAATTCCATTTTAAATAAATATGAAGATTTATCAGCATCAACCTCTGAGACAGAATCCTCTGAACCAGAGGAATCATCAGAATCAGAATGATGATGTTCAGTTAAAAATTCATCTGTAGGGAGAGAAGTTTTAAAAGATTTTTTACGTTTACTAGAAGGAGAAATAACAGACATAGCCTTCTTTATGGATTCAGAAACAAAATCTCTTATATTATCAGGAACATTCTGCACCTTAGATGTTGAAGGAACTGCAACAGGCAATGGTACTTTACTAAAGGAAATATTATCTGCTTTAACAAGTTTGTCATGACAATCAATACAAACAACAGCTGGAGGAATAGCTACCAAAAGTTTACAGCAGATACACTTAGCTTTGGTAGATTCAGCACTTGACAGCGATTTTCCTGTAGTATCTTCTGACTCAGATGCAACGTGAGACATCTTGCAATATGTAAGAGAAAAAACAACATATATATATATAAAGCAAAATTGATCAAATTCCTTAAATGACAGTTTCAGGAATGGGAAAAAATGCCAAAAGACAAGCTTCTAGCAACCAGAAGCAATAAAAAATGAGATTTAAGTAATGTGGAGACAAAAGTGACGCCCATATTTTTTCGCGCCAAATAAGACGCCCACATTATTTGGCGCCTAAATGCTTTTTGGCGCCAAAAATGACGCCACATCCGGAACGCCGACATTTTTGGCGCAAAATAACGTCAAAAAATGACGCAACTTCCGGCGACACGTATGACGCCGGAAACGGAAATAGAATTTTTGCGCCAAAAAAGTCCGCGCCAAGAATGACGCAATAAAATGAAGCATTTTCAGCCCCCGCGAGCCTAACAGCCCACAGGGAAAAAGTCAAATTTTAAGGTAAGAAAAAATGTTAAATTTAAAATGCATTATCCCAAATATGAAACTGACTGTCTGAAAATAAGGAAAGTTGAACATTCTGAGTCAAGGCAAATAAATGTTTGAATACATATATTTAGAACTTTATAAACAAAGTGCCCAACCATAGCTTGGAGTGTCACAGAAAATAAGACTTACTTACCCCAGGACACTCATCTACATATAGCAGATAGCCAAACCAGTACTGAAACGAGAATCAGCAGAGGTAATGGTATATATAAGAGTATATCGTCGATCTGAAAAGGGAGGTAAGAGATGAATCTCTACGACCGATAACAGAGAACCTATGAAATAGACCCCGTAGAAGGAGATCACTGCATTCAAATAGGCAATACTCTCCTCACATCCCTCTGACATTCACTGCACGCTGAGAGGAAAACCGGGCTCCAACTTGCTGCGGAGCGCATATCAACGTAGAATCTAGCACAAACTTACTTCACCACCTCCATCGGAGGCAAAGTTTGTAAAACTGAATTGTGGGTGTGGTGAGGGGTGTATTTATAGGCATTTTGAGGTTTGGGAAACTTTGCCCCTCCTGGTAGGAATGTATATCCCATACGTCACTAGCTCATGGACTCTTGCTAATTACATGAAAGAAAACATAATTTATGCTTACCTGATAAATTCCTTTCTTCTGTAGTGTGATCAGTCCACGGGTCATCATTACTTGTGGGATATTAACTGCTCCCCTACAGGAAGTGCAAGAGGATTCACCCAGCAGAGTTGCTATATAGCTCCTCCCCTCTACGTCACCTCCAGTCATTCGACCAAGGACCAACGAGAAAGGAGAAGCCAAGGGTGTAGTGGTGACTGGAGTATAATTTAAAAAATATTTACCTGCCTTAAAAAACAGGGCGGGCCGTGGACTGATCACACTACAGAAGAAAGGAATTTATCAGGTAAACATAAATTATGTTTTCTTCTGTTAAGTGTGATCAGTCCACGGGTCATCATTACTTGTGGGATACCAATACCAAAGCAAAAGTACACGGATGACGGGAGGGATAGGCAGGCTCTTTATACAGAAGGAACCACTGCCTGAAGAACCTTTCTCCCAAAAATAGCCTCCGAGGAAGCAAAAGTGTCAAATTTGTAAAATTTGGAAAAAGTATGAAGCGAAGACCAAGTTGCAGCCTTGCAAATCTGTTCAACAGAGGCCTCATTCTTAAAGGCCCAAGTGGAAGCCACAGCTCTAGTGGAATGAGCTGTAATTCTTTCAGGAGGCTGCTGTCCAGCAGTCTCATAAGCTAAACGAATTATGCTACGAAGCCAAAAAGAGAGAGAGGTAGCAGAAGCTTTTTGACCTCTCCTCTGACCAGAGTAAACGACAAACAGGGAAGACGTTTGTCGAAAATCTTTAGTTGCCTGTAAATAAAATTTAAGGGCACGAACTACATCCAGATTGTGCAAAAGACGTTCCTTCCTCGAAGAAGGATTTGGGCACAAGGATGGAACAACAATCTCCTGATTGATATTCCTGTTAGTGACTACCTTAGGTAAGAACCCAGGCTTAGTACGCAGAACTACCTTATCCGAGTGAAAAATCAAATAAGGAGAATCACAATGTAAGGCTGATAATTCAGAGACTCTTCGAGCCGAGGAAATAGCCATTAAAAATAGAACTTTCCAAGATAACAACTTTATATCAATGGAATGAAGGGGTTCAAACGGAACACCCTGTAAAACGTTAAGAACAAGGTTTAAACTCCATGGTGGAGCCACAGCTTTAAACACAGGTTTAATCCTGGCCAAAGCCTGACAAAAAGCCTGAACGTCTGGAACTTCTGACAGATGCTTGTGTAACAGAATGGACAGAGCTGAGATCTGTCCCTTTAAGGAACTAGCGGATAACCCCTTTTCTAAACCTTCTTGTAGAGAAGACAATATCCTAGGAATCCTAACCTTACTCCAAGAGTAACCTTTGGATTCGCACCAATATAGGTATTTACGCCATATTTTATGGTAAATCTTTCTGGTAACAGGCTTCCTAGCCTGTATTAAGGTATCAATAACTGACTCAGAAAAACCACGCCTTGATAAGATCAAGCGTTCAATTTCCAAGCAGTCAGCTTCAGAGAAGTTAGATTTTGATGTTTGAAAGGACCCTGAATCAGAAGGTCCTGTTTCAGAGGTAACGACCAAGGTGGACAGAATGACATGTCCACCAGATCTGTATACCAAGTCCTGCGTGGCCATGCAGGCGCTATTAGAATCACTGATGCTTTCTCCTGTTTGATTCTGGCAATCAATCGAGGAAGCATCGGGAAAGGTGGAAACACATGAGCCATCCTGAAGGTCCATGGTGCTGTCAAGGCATCTATCAGGACCGCTCCCGGATCCCTGGATCTGGACCCGTAGCGCGGAAGCTTGGCGTTCTGTCGAGACGCCATGAGATCTATCTCTGGTTTGCCCCAACGTCGAAGTATTTGGGCAAAGACCTCTGGATGAAGTTCCCACTCCCCCGGATGAAAAGTCTGACGACTTAAGAAATCCGCCTCCCAGTTCTCCACTCCCGGGATGTGGATTGCAGACAGGTGGCAAGAGTGAGACTCTGCCCAGCGAATTATCTTCGATACTTCCATCATTGCTAGGGAGCTTCTTGTCCCTCCCTGATGGTTGATATAAGCTACAGTCGTGATGTTGTCCGACTGGAACCTGATGAACCCCCGAGTTGCTAACTGGGGCCAAGCCAGAAGAGCATTGAGGACTGCTCTCAATTCCAGAATGTTTATTGGAAGAAGACTCTCCTCCTGATTCCATAGTCCCTGAGCCTTCAGAGAATTCCAGACAGCGCCCCAACCTAGTAGGCTGGCGTCTGTTGTTACAATTGACCAGTCTGGCCTGCTGAATGGCATTCCCCTGGACAGATGTGGCCGATAAAGCCACCATAGAAGAGAATTTCTGGTCTCTTGAATGGAATGAAGGACACGGCATGCACTTTGAAGTTTTGTTAACCTGTCCTCTGTCAGGTAAATCTTCATTTCTACAGAATCTATCAGAGTCCCCAGGAAGGGAACTCTTGTGAGTGGAAAGAGAGAACTTTTCTCTTCGTTCACTTTCCATCCATGCGACCTTAGAAATGCCAGTACTATCTCTGTATGAGATTTGGCAGTTTGAAAGCTTGAAGCTTGTATCAGTATGTCGTCTAAGTACGGAGCTACTGAAATTCCTCGCGGTCTTAGTACCGCCAGAAGAGTGCCCAGAACCTTTGTGAAGATTCTTGGAGCCGTAGCCAGTCCGAATGGAAGAGCTACAAACTGGTAATGCCTGTCTAAAAAGGCAAACCTTAGATACCGGTAATGACTTCTGTGAATCGGTATGTGAAGGTAAGCATCCTTTAAATCCACTGTGGTCAAGTACTGACCCTCTTGGATCATGGGCAAAATTGTTCGAATAGTTTCCATCTTGAACGATGGAACTCTTAGGAATTTGTTTAGGATCTTTAAATCCAAGATTGGCCTGAAGGTTCCCTCTTTTTTGGGAACTACAAACAGATTTGAGTAAAACCCTTGTCCTTGTTCCAACCGCGGAACTGGATGGATCACTCCCATTAATAAAAGATCTTGTACGCAGCGCAGAAACGCTTCCTTCTTTGTTAGGTTTGTTGACAACCTTGACAGATGAAATCTCCCTCTTGGGGGAGAGGATTTGAAGTCCAGAAGGTATCCCTGAGATATGATCTCTAACGCCCAGGGATCCTGAACATCTCTTGCCCAAGCCTGGGCGAAGAGGGAAAGTCTGCCCCCCACTAGATCCGGTCCCGGATCGGGGGCCCTCAATTCATGCTGTCTTAGGGGCAGCAGCAGGTTTTCTGGCCTGTTTGCCCCTGTTCCAGGACTGGTTAGGTTTCCAGCCTTGTCTGTAGCGAGCAACAGCTCCTTCCTGTTTTGGTGCAGAGGAAGTTGATGCTGCTCCTGCTTTGCGGCATAACTCTCCCCTCGTTGTTTGGTTAAATATGTTCAATTTGTACAGATTGACTATTTTTTAAAGTAGCATCAATACATTTAGTACATAAATTTCTATTGGGCTCCACTTTGGCATTAACACATATAGCACAGATATCTTCCTCTGAATCAGACATGTTTAACACACTAGCAAATAAACAGCAACTTGGAAATACTTTTCAAAGTAATTTACAAATAATATGAAAACGAACTGTGCCTTTAAGAAGCACAGAAAAATATTATAACAGATAAAATAATTAAGTTATAGCATCAATCTTTGTCAGAATATACAGTTTTAGCAAAGGATTGTTCCCCTCAGCAAATGATAACTAACCCAGGCAGCAGAAAAAAAATACACAAATAAACGTTTTTTATATCACAGTCAATACAATCAGCACAGCTCTGCTGTATGATTACTTCCCTCAAAAAAGACTCTTGAGATCCCTGAACTCTGTAGAGATGAACCGGATCATGCAGGAAGAAAATGAACCTCTGACTGAGTTTTTCTGATGCATAGTGAAAGCACCAAAATGGCCCCTCCCCCACACACATAACAGTGAGAGGGATCAGTGAACTGCTCTAATTTAAATCAAAACTATTGCCAAGTGGAAAAAAAGTGCCCAAAACATTTTTTCACCCAGTACCTCAGAGAAAAAAACGTTTTTACATGCCAGCAAAAAAACATTTTACCTCAATAATTAATTGTCATTTAAAACCTATTGCAAGTCCCTGCAAAATAGGTTAAGTCTATGTATACAGTTTAAAAGCCAGAGAAGTACCATTTCCCAGAAAACTGAAGTGTAAAATATACATACATGACAGCCTGATATCAGCTACATCTACTGCATTCAAGGCTGAGTTTACATTATAACGGTATGGCAGGATTTTCTCATCAATTCCATGTCAGAAAATAATAAACTGCTACATACCTCTTTGCAGATTAATCTGCCTGCTGTCCCCTGATCTGAAGTTTACCTCACTCCTCAGATGGCCGAGAAACAGCAATATGATCTTAACTACTCCGGCTAAAATCATAGAAAAACTCAGGTAGATTCTTCTTCAAATTCTACCAGAGAAGGAATAACACACTCCGGTGCTATTATAAAATAACAAACTTTTGATTGAAGATATAAAAACTAAATATATCACCATAGTCCTCTCACACATCCTATCTAGTCGTTGGGTGCAAGAGAATGACTGGAGGTGACGTAGAGGGGAGGAGCTATATAGCAACTCTGCTGGGTGAATCCTCTTGCACTTCCTGTAGGGGAGCAGTTAATATCCCACAAGTAATGATGACCCGTGGACTGATCACACTTAACAGAAGAAATATAGTTCTATAGAAAAGGTTTTGAGCCCCCCCCCCCCCAACATCCTACTTATCCTATTTATGTATGTTTTTAGTCTTTGGAGTGGCTTGCATTACTCACAGGAAATGTTGAAGAATGCCTGTTTAAATAAAATCTATAATTTTCTTTTAGACTTCTGCCCTTGCAACTCCCAACAATAAACAAATCTCCATCGTCTAACCAAACACACTTTCAAGGTCTCTCTCTCCCTATGTTAAGACATTACAGAACTCATTTCCTCACCCAGCAAGAATCTACAATTTACCAGGAACACAAAAGTATTAATGACATTTAGGAGAATGCAAGAGAACAGGATACAATGTTAAGCACCGTTTCATTCTTTTTAAAAAGGATCAATGTGTAACTGAATCGATAAGAACATACAGTATGTGTTGTATTCCATTTATATTGCAAGCAACAAATAAAATATTTATGTATGTGACTACAAGGCAACAGAGAATATACTGATGATTTCTAATAAATTATCTGACTGTATGGAAACTAGATTGAAAATAAACCAACAAACACTTCCCAGAAAACCTGCCCTCCCTGACAAATGCTCCATAACATACCGCGGCTGGTAAGCGCCCCCTCGCATATTATAACTGTAAGAACGGATGCCTGTGTATGGGTCAAGTGGCTTGTATATTGGTTTCCTTCCCAGTTTCATGCACAGGGCATTCAGTTCCACTGTTGGTGTTATGCTATCTGGAAAAGAAGAGGTGAAACACAAAAACAATAAATACTGAACTAGAACGAGGACTAGTGACTTAAGACAGATTTTAGTAGTTCAACAGTTTATAAAAAAATTGCCAGAGCATGTTAGGATTAAGATAATTTACTCAGGAATCTATCATCGTTAGAGAGCTTCCCTCAACCAGGATTAGCCACTGTGCTACAAAACCTAGTGCATGGCCCAAAAGCAAAACACAAGGTTACAGTGTCTGCCCCTACAGTCTTAAAGAAATATGAAACCCCAATGTTTTCTTTCATGATTCAGACAGAACATCCCTTTTTTTTTTTTAACACCTTTCAAATTTACTTCTATTAAATTTTCTTTGTTCTTTTGGTATCTTGTTGAAAAGCAGGGACATAGGCTCAGGCGAGTGCACATCTCTGGTTATCCATTTGGAAGAACACTAGATGGCAGCACTATTTCATGCCATGTAGTGCTCCAGACACTTACCTAGGTATCTCTTCAACAAAAGGATACCATGGAAAATAAGCAAATTTGATAGAAGTAAATTGGAAACTTTCTTTTAAGCTAAGCTATGAATCACAAAATAATTTTTTGGGGTTTCATAACCCATTAAAAGTAGTGAAGCACCGAAATGGAAATTATGAACCGAAACCAAACCCGAAAATCCAGGATGCACTTGGCCGAAAACCAAAACGGTCTTTTCCCCAAATATATTTTTTTTAGGTTTTTTTTTGTTTGTTTTTTGCATTATTAGACTATTTAAAGGACCAGTCAACACATTAGATTTGCATAATCAACAAATGCAAGATAACAAGACAATGCAATAGCACTTAGTCTGAACTTCAAATGAGTAGTAGATTTTTTTATAACAAATGTCAGTTATGTATATTTCCACTCCCCTTGTACCATGTGATAGCAATCAGCCAATCACAAATGCATATACGTATAGTCTGTGAATTCTTGCACATGCTCAGTAGGATCTGGTGACTCAAAAAGTGTAAATATAAAAGACTGTGCACATTTTTCTTTAATGGAAGTATATTGGAAAGTTGTTTAAAATTACATGCTGTATCTAAATCATGAAAATGTAATTTAACCTGAGTGTCCCTTTAAAGGGACAGAAAACCCCTACATTTTCTATTATGAATTGGATAGAACACACAATTTTAAACAACTTTCCAATTTACTTCTATTATCACATTTGCTTCACTCTCTGAAGGAACAGCATTGGACTACTGGCAGCTAGCTGAACACATAGTTAGCCAATCACATGAGACAAATGTATGCTGAAATCAATCAGCATCTAGCTCCCACTAGTGTAGGATATGTGCATATTCCTTTTAAACAAGGGATACCATAAGAACAATGCACATTTGAAAATAGAAGGGAATTTTAAAGTGTCTTACAATTTGAATGCTCTATATGAATCATGCAAATTTAATTTTGACTTTCCTATCCCTTTAATGAATTAATCTGAATTTTTAAAAAAAAAAAAAAAAACGCAAGCCAATAAAATAACCACACTTATTGAAAGAAACTCTAAAATTGGATTAAAAAAAAAATATCTTCAAACAATAATATGCTACAAAATAATTTTACCAAGAAAAAATAAATAAAAATAATGCTACTTTCAACTAAAATGTTTCTGCGGCCAAAATTTCGGTGAATCCCTACTTTAAAGGGACAGTAACTACTGTTAACATGTTACATAATTCTGCACTATGAATAAATTGTGAAGTTTTGCATGTTTCTCAAATACTATAAAATCTTGGTACAGAGAATCATTTTAGCTACTTTATACTGATGCACCTTTTAAGCAAATGTAATGTTTAGACAGACGTTTATATGAACAGTAACATGTTAACATCAGTTATATCTTTATTCACTGTCTTTGTGACAAAGACTGTGCATTCAACCACTGGTTACGCAGCAACTGGCTGCATGCACACACATTCGCCTCTTCGGCTTAAGATGACTTATGCTTAGGGCGGCTCGTGACATGTGTCAGGAGAACATGCAAGCATGTGGCTATCTATTACAGTAGGTAGAATGCAAAATAAAAAGGTAAACTAAAATATGCATACAAGTTAGGTTGCGGTTATCAGCTTGTATCCAGAGAACAAACTGACAGAGTGACAGAAGAAACCAAAACGTACATTAGAGAACACCTCAATGTGTTTACAAATACTTATACCTGCTGCAGAGTTTATAAATGTATGGAAAATTGCTCCATTTGGTATATTGTTGTATATGAAATGGCTGCGCCTGCTAATTGAAACCACAACCCAATCAAACTGGCTGAGCATGCAAGGAGCACCAACCTCATCAGCTTATCTCTTTATAGTTATACAAAATCCTCCTTATCTTAGAGAGGATAATTAAACATGAAACTTGGTATATCTGTCCCCACCCAACTCCCCACTGGGAGTGGTTTTTTTTTTGTTTTGTTTTTTAATAAACCTTCTTGTTTACATGATCTTTCTATAATCAGTAAATGAGCTGTTTGTAAACAATTTAATACACTCAAGCAGGTAAAATGGATCACTGGGAACACATTAAGGAAAGAAAAACAAAATCACAGTACAATGTCCTGTTAAGTGTAATACATGAAATGTTATAAGTATGATCATAACAAAATATTCAGCCTTCTTTTCTTTATGTGTTGCTACAGCATCACATACCTGAACGTTGTTTAATTTTTTTCCTATACATCTGTGGTTTTATGTGTGATCAAAAAAATAGACATATTATATAGAAAGAAATAACTGTCAGATGTGCAAGATATGCGGCTCTTTGAAGGAAGGTGTATGTGTGCCATTTAAAAAGTCCTTAACCCCTTAATGACCAACGCCGTACGCCCTCACAAAAAATATCTTTAACGACCAAGGACGTACGGCGTATGTTGGTGGTCTTGGAAAGCAGTGGAAGCGATCCTGAACGCTTCCAGCTGCTTTCCGGATATTGCAGTGATGCCTCGATATCGAAGTATCCTGCAATAACATTTCTTACCCCTCCGATGCAGAGAGACACTCTGTGGCCCTCTCTGCACCAGATCAGTAAGAGGGGGGCAGGATCAGGGGCGGGTGGGAACCGCTACACTACAGAAAAAATGTTTGGCAAAAGTGGGAGAGAGGGGGGAGGGAAGTGCAATAAAAACGGATCTGGAAGGGGGTGGCTACACTACAGAAAAAAAAAACAAACACACAAAAAAAAAACGTATTCTTTGTAAACTGGGTACTGGCAGGCAGCTGCCAGTACCCAAGATGGCTCCCAATAAGGTAGAGGGGGAGGGTTAGAGAGCTGTTTGGGGGGGGGGGGGGGGGGGAGATCAGGGAGGTTGGGGGCTAAGGGGGAGCCTTCACAGCAGCATATGTAAATATGCTCTTTTTAAAAAAAAAGCTACCTTTTATTTTAGTACTGGCAGACTTTGTCAGTAATTAAGATGGTGGGGACATTTGTGGGGTGGGGGAGGGAAGAGAGCTGTTTGGGAGGGATCAGGGGGTCTAATGTGTCAGGTGGGAGGCTGATCTCTACACTAAAGCTAAAATGAACCCTGCAAGCTCCCTACAAGCTACCTAATTAACCCTTTCACTGCTAGGCATAATACACATGTGATGCCCAGCGGCAATTAGCGGCCTAATTACTAAAAAGCAACGCCAAAGCCATATATGTCTGCTATTTCTGAACAAAGGGGATCCCAGAGAAGCATTTACAACCATTTGTGCCATAATTGCACAAGCCGTTTGTAAATAATTTCAGTGAGAAACCTAAAGTTTGTGAAAAAGTGAATTTTTTTTTATTTGATCGCATTTGGCGGTGAAATGATGGCATGAAATATACCAAAATGGGCCTAGGTTAATACTTTGGGATGTCTTCTAAAAAAAAAAATACACATGTCAAGGGATATTCAGGGATTCCTGACAGTTATCAGTGTTCCAATATAACTAGCGCTAATTTTGAAAAAAGGTGGTTTGGAAATAGCAACATGCTACTTGTATTTATTGCCCTATAACTTGCAAAAAAGCAAAGAACATGTAAACATTGGGTATTTCTAAACTCAGGACAAAATTTAGAAACTATTTAGCATGGGTGTCTATTGGTGGTTGTAGATATGTAACAGAGTTTGGGGGTCAAATTTAGAAAAAGTGTGTTTTTTCCATTTTTTCCCTCTTTTTTTATAGTAAATTATAAGATATGATGAAAATAATGGTATCTTTAGAAAGTCCATTTAATGGCGAGAAAAACGGTATATAATATGTGTGGGTACAGTAAATGAGTAAGAGGATAATTACAGCTAAACACAAACACCGCAAAAATGTAAAAATATCCTTGGTCCCAAACGGTATAGAAAATTGAAAATTGCTGTGGTCATTAAGGGGTTAAAGAGACACTGAACCCAAATTTTTTCTTTCGTGATTCAGATAGAGAATGCAGTTTTAAGCAACTTTCTAATTTACTCCTATTATAAGTTTTTCTTTGTTCTCTTGCTATCTTTATTTGAAAAAGGCATCTAAGCTTCTTTTTTTTTTTTGGTTCAGAACTCTGGAAAGAACTTTTTTATTGGTGGATGAATGTATCCATCCATCAGCAAGAACCACCCAGGTTGTTCACCAAAAATGGGCCGGCATCTAAACTTACATTCTTGCATTTCAAATAAAGATACCAAGAGAATAAAGAACATTTGATAATAGGAGTAAGTTAGAGCATGACATTTTAAGCAACAAAAGAAAAAACAGAATTTATGTTTACCTGATAAATTACTTTCTCCAACGGTGTGTCCGGTCCACGGCGTCATCCTTACTTGTGGGATATTCTCTTCCCCAACAGGAAATGGCAAAGAGCCCAGCAAAGCTGGTCACATGATCCCTCCTAGGCTCCGCCTACCCCAGTCATTCGACCGACGTTAAGGAGGAATATTTGCATAGGAGAAACCATATGGTACCGTGGTGACTGTAGTTAAAGAAAATAAAATATCAGACCTGATTAAAAAAACCAGGGCGGGCCGTGGACCGGACACACCGTTGGAGAAAGTAATTTATCAGGTAAACATAAATTCTGTTTTCTCCAACATTGGTGTGTCCGGTCCACGGCGTCATCCTTACTTGTGGGAACCAATACCAAAGCTTTAGGACACGGATGAAGGGAGGGAGCAAATCAGGTCACCTAAATGGAAGGCACCACGGCTTGCAAAACCTTTCTCCCAAAAATAGCCTCAGAAGAAGCAAAAGTATCAAACTTGTAAAATTTGGTAAAAGTGTGCAGTGAAGACCAAGTCGCTGCCCTACATATCTGATCAACAGAAGCCTCGTTCTTGAAGGCCCATGTGGAAGCCACAGCCCTAGTGGAATGAGCTGTGATTCTTTCGGGAGGCTGCCGTCCGGCAGTCTCGTAAGCCAATCTGATGATGCTTTTAATCCAAAAAGAGAGAGAGGTAGAAGTTGCTTTTTGACCTCTCCTTTTACCAGAATAAACAACAAACAAGGAAGATGTTTGTCTAAAATCCTTTGTAGCATCTAAATAGAATTTTAGAGCGCGAACAACATCCAAATTGTGCAACAAACGTTCCTTCTTTGAAACTGGTTTCGGACACAGAGAAGGTACGATAATCTCCTGGTTAATGTTTTTGTTAGAAACAACTTTCGGAAGAAAACCAGGTTTAGTACGCAAAACCACCTTATCTGCATGGAACACCAGATAAGGAGGAGAACACTGCAGAGCAGATAATTCTGAAACTCTTCTAGCAGAAGAAATTGCAACCAAAAACAAAACTTTCCAAGATAATAATTTAATATCAACGGAATGCAAGGGTTCAAACGGAACCCCCTGAAGAACTGAAAGAACTAAATTGAGACTCCAAGGAGGAGTCAAAGGTTTGTAAACAGGCTTGATTCTAACCAGAGCCTGAACAAAGGCTTGAATATCTGGCACAGCTGCCAGCTTTTTGTGAAGTAACACCGACAAGGCGGAAATCTGTCCCTTCAGGGAACTTGCAGATAATCCTTTTTCCAATCCTTCTTGAAGGAAGGATAGAATCCTAGGAATCTTAACCTTGTCCCAAGGGAATCCTTTAGATTCACACCAACAGATATATTTTTTCCAAATCTTGTGGTAAATCTTTCTAGTTACAGGCTTTCTGGCCTGAACAAGAGTATCGATAACAGAATCTGAGAATCCTCGCTTCGATAAAATCAAGCGTTCAATCTCCAAGCAGTCAGCTGGAGTGAAACCAGATTCGGATGTTCGAACGGACCCTGAACAAGAAGGTCTCGTCTCAAAGGTAGCTTCCAAGGTGGAGCCGATGACATATTCACCAGATCTGCATACCAAGTCCTGCGTGGCCACGCAGGAGCTATCAAGATCACCGACGCCCTCTCCTGATTGATCCTGGCTACCAGCCTGGGGATGAGAGGAAACGGCGGGAACACATAAGCTAGTTTGAAGGTCCAAGGTGCTACTAGTGCATCCACTAGAGCCGCCTTGGGATCCCTGGATCTGGACCCGTAGCAAGGAACTTTGAAGTTCTGACGAGAGGCCATTAGATCCATGTCTGGAATGCCCCACAGCTGAGTGACTTGGGCAAAGATTTCCGGATGGAGTTCCCACTCCCCCGGATGCAATGTCTGACGACTCAGAAAATCCGCTACCCAATTTTCCACTCCTGGGATGTGGATAGCAGACAGGTGGCAGGAGTGAGACTCCGCCCATAGAATGATTTTGGTCACTTCTTCCATCGCTAGGGAACTCCTTGTTCCCCCCTGATGGTTGATGTACGCAACAGTCGTCATGTTGTCTGATTGAAACCGTATGAACTTGGTCCTCGCTAGCTGAGGCCAAGCCTTGAGAGCATTGAATATCGCTCTCAGTTCCAGAATATTTATCGGTAGAAGAGATTCTTCCCGAGACCAAAGACCCTGAGCTTTCAGGGATCCCCAGACCGCGCCCCAGCCCATCAGACTGGCGTCGGTCGTGACAATGACCCACTCTGGTCTGCGGAATGTCATCCCTTGTGACAGGTTGTCCAGGGACAGCCACCAACGGAGTGAGTCTCTGGTCCTCTGATTTACTTGTATCTTTGGAGACAAGTCTGTATAGTCCCCATTCCACTGACTGAGCATGCACAGTTGTAATGGTCTTAGATGAATGCGCGCAAAAGGAACTATGTCCATTGCCGCTACCATCAACCCGATCACTTCCATGCACTGAGCTATGGAAGGAAGAGGAACGGGATGAAGTATCCGACAAGAGTCTAGAAGTTTTGTTTTTCTGGCCTCTGTTAGAAAAATCCTCATTTCTAAGGAGTCTATAATTGTTCCCAAGAAGGGAACCCTTGTTGACGGGGATAGAGAACTCTTTTCCACGTTCACTTTCCAGCCGTGAGATCTGAGAAAGGCCAGGACGATGTCCGTGTGAGCCTTTGCTTGAGGAAGGGACGACGCTTGAATCAGAATGTCGTCCAGGTAAGGTACTACTGCAATGCCCCTTGGTCTTAGCACCGCTAGAAGGGACCCTAGTACCTTTGTGAAAATCCTTGGAGCAGTGGCTAATCCGAAAGGAAGCGCCACGAACTGGTAATGTTTGTCCAGGAATGCGAACCTTAGGAACCGATGATGTTCCTTGTGGATAGGAATATGTAGATACGCATCCTTTAAATCCACCGTGGTCATGAATTGACCTTCCTGGATGGAAGGAAGAATAGTTCGAATGGTTTCCATCTTGAACGATGGAACCTTGAGAAACTTGTTTAAGATCTTGAGATCTAAGATTGGTCTGAACGTTCCCTCTTTTTTGGGAACTATGAACAGATTGGAGTAGAACCCCATCCCTTGTTCTCTTAATGGAACAGGATGAATCACTCCCATTTTTAACAGGTCTTCTACACAATGTAAGAACGCCTGTCTTTTTATGTGGTCTGAAGACAACTGAGACCTGTGGAACCTCCCCCTTGGGGGAAGTCCCTTGAATTCCAGAAGATAACCCTGGGAGACTATTTCTAGCGCCCAAGGATCCAGAACATCTCTTGCCCAAGCCTGAGCGAAGAGAGAGAGTCTGCCCCCCACCAGATCCGGTCCCGGATCGGGGGCCAATATTTCATGCTGTCTTGGTAGCAGTGGCAGGTTTCTTGGCCTGCTTTCCCTTGTTCCAGCCTTGCATTGGTCTCCAAGCTGGCTTGGCTTGAGAAGTATTACCCTCTTGCTTAGAGGACGTAGCACTTTGGGCTGGTCCGTTTTTACGAAAGGGACGAAAATTAGGTCTATTTTTTGCCTTGAAAGGCCGATCCTGAGGAAGGGCGTGGCCCTTACCCCCAGTGATATCAGAGATAATCTCTTTCAAGTCAGGGCCAAACAGCGTTTTCCCCTTGAAAGGAATGTTTAGTAGCTTGTTCTTGGAAGACGCATCAGCCGACCAAGATTTCAACCAAAGCGCTCTGCGCGCCACAATAGCAAACCCAGAATTCTTAGCCGCTAACCTAGCCAATTGCAAAGTGGCGTCTAGGGTGAAAGAATTAGCCAATTTGAGAGCATTGATTCTGTCCATAATCTCCTCATAAGGAGGAGAGTCACTATCGAGCGCCTTTATCAGTTCATCAAACCAGAAACATGCGGCTGTAGTGACAGGGACCATGCATGAAATTGGTTGTAGAAGGTAACCCTGCTGAACAAACATCTTTTTAAGCAAACCTTCTAATTTTTTATCCATAGGATCTTTGAAAGCACAACTATCCTCTATGGGTATAGTGGTGCGTTTGTTTAAAGTAGAAACCGCTCCCTCGACCTTGGGGACTGTCTGCCATAAGTCCTTTCTGGGGTCGATCATAGGAAACAATTTTTTAAATATGGGGGGAGGGACGAAAGGAATACCGGGCCTTTCCCATTCTTTATTAACAATGTCCGCTACCCGCTTGGGTATAGGAAAAGCTTCTGGGAGCCCCGGCACCTCTAGGAACTTGTCCATTTTACATAGTTTCTCTGGGATGACCAACTTTTCACAATCATCCAGAGTGGATAATACCTCCTTAAGCAAAATGCGGAGATGTTCCAACTTAAATTTAAATGCAATCACATCAGGTTCAGCCTGTTGAGAAATGTTCCCTGAATCAGTAATTTCTCCCTCAGACAAAACCTCCCTGGCCCCCTCAGATTGGGTTAGGGGCCCTTCAGAGATATTAATATCAGCGTCGTCATGCTCTTCAGTAACTAAAACAGAGCAGCCACGCTTACGCTGACAAGGGTTCATTTTGGCTAAAATGTTTTTGACAGAATTATCCATTACAGCCGTTAATTGTTGCATAGTAAGGAGTATTGGCGCGCTAGATGTACTAGGGGCCTCCTGAGTGGGCAAGACTCGTGTAGACGAAGGAGGGAATGATGCAGTACCATGCTTACTCCCCTCACTTGAGGAATCATCTTGGGCATCATTGTCATTATCACATAAATCACATTTATTTAAATGAATAGGAATTCTGGCTTCCCCACATTCAGAACACAGTCTATCTGGTAGTTCAGACATGTTAAACAGGCATAAACTTGATAAGAAAGTACAAAAAACGTTTTAAAATAAAACCGTTACTGTCACTTTAAATTTTAAACTGAACACACTTTATTACTGCAATTGCGAAAAAACATGAAGGAATTGTTCAAAATTCACCAAATTTTCACCACAGTGTCTTAAAGCCTTAAAAGTATTGCACACCAAATTTGGAAGCTTTAACCCTTAAAATAACGGAACCGGAGCCGTTTTAAAACTTTAACCCCTTTACAGTCCCTGGTATCTGCTTTGCTGAGACCCAACCAAACCCAAAGGGGAATACGATACCAAATGACGCCTTCAGAAAGTCTTTTCTAAGTATCAGAGCTCCTCTCACATGCGACTGCATGCCATGCCTCTCAAAAACAAGTGCGCCACACCGGCGCGAAAATGAGGCTCTGCTTATGCTTTGGGAAAGCCCCTAAGAAATAAGGTGTCTAATACAGTGCCTGCCGATATTATTATATCAAAATACCCAGATAAAATGATTCCTCAAGGCTAAATATGTTAATAATGAATCGATTTAGCCCAGAAAAGTCTAAAGTCTTAATAAGCCCTTGTGAAGCCCTTATTTACGATCGTAATAAACATGGCTTACCGGATCCCATAGGGAAAATGACAGCTTCCAGCATTACATCGTCTTGTTAGAATGTGTCATACCTCAAGCAGCAAGAGACTGCACACTGTTCCCCCAACTGAAGTTAATTGCTCTCAACAGTCCTGTGTGGAACAGCCATGGATTTTAGTTACGGTTGCTAAAATCATTTTCCTCATACAAACAGAAATCTTCATCTCTTTTCTGTTTCTGAGTAAATAGTACATACCAGCACTATTTCAAAATAACAAACTCTTGATTGAATAATAAAAACTACAGTTAAACACTAAAAAACTCTAAGCCATCTCCGTGGAGATGTTGCCTGTACAACGGCAAAGAGAATGACTGGGGTAGGCGGAGCCTAGGAGGGATCATGTGACCAGCTTTGCTGGGCTCTTTGCCATTTCCTGTTGGGGAAGAGAATATCCCACAAGTAAGGATGACGCCGTGGACCGGACACACCTATGTTGGAGAAAATTTGAGTTCAGTGTCCCTTTAACTTGAAAATATTAGCCAGAAATAAAATATATTCCAATAAAATTAGAATATGTGACCATGGTTAAAGGAACATAAAAATGCAAAAAGATATGAGTTATATCCAATAGTACAGTTATAAAATGGTCTTACCACCCTGCAAAGGCGTTAGAGCAGCAATACGCTACTGGGGCTAGCTGAACACATCTGCTGAGACACTGACAAGAGGCCTGTGCGTGTATCCTATACAGTTTAAAACCACAGTTAGAACTAGCTGATTATTTGTGGCTACACATATATGCCGGCTGAGAGTGGTTATGGACCAGTAGTGCATTGGTGCTTTGTAGCGGACATTAACTATGTATTTACCCCTTTCCAAGGGTTAAGCCAATTATATGAAAACAATACTGCAGTACAACCATGCTCTAAACACAAAAAGGGCAATTACTTTTTTTCAGTTTTAATATCCCTGTTCTATAGGAGAAAATAAATTAACATTTACATACACAACACTACTAAATACATTTTAGTGTTCTTATGTGTGGGTATTACATTAGTAAATCCTTACTATAGGGGGATGTGCATTCCAACAGTTTTTGTTTACATAGTTGCACTTGTTAAATGTATTCACATCAGAGAGGAGAGAGAAATGCATTGTTTTGCGGTTTTCAGTTAAAGGGACAGTAAACACCTTCGATTTTAATATAAAATGTTTAGTCATGCATAATGAACATACTTTAATTATTTTGCCCTTTTTATGTAATTTAGACCTAAAAATTGAAGTTTGTCATTCTCAGAATGTTTTAAAAATGTTGACATGGCTGATGTTTTTCTTTAGCAACACAACAAAAATGTCTTACAAGTGATTATAAGGTGGTTACTGTCCCTTTAAATCCAATTTAAGATCCAATTTAAGAAAGATGTGTAGCAGTGTAAGCCTTGAGAAGTCAGCAGGGTCAATTTTTAATTCTGAGAATTGAAAGTATATTGCATTACACATAACTAAACATTTTATATAAAAACCTCAAAGTGTCCCTTTACGTCCTTTCCAGACCGTCAACATGCTACAGGCCCAGAGCTAAACACAGCCGCATGCGTGTAGTTGCTCATCTAAGGATCGGCAGTGTACTGGATCTGGAGCCGACTTTAAACTGTGTAGGGGTTAAATAGTTTTAGGCGAGCAATACTGCATTAGAGCATAACGCTTTTGTCCCTTTAAAAAAAAAAAAAAAAGCAAGCTAGCTTTCAGTGGTAAATGGATCATACTTATTTTTAAATGACATATTATAAGTATGGGCAGATAAATGGAAAATGAGATTTAATACAGGAAAATGCAAGGTTCTACATTTTGGAAGTAAAAATAAGCAGGCAACATATTATTTAAAAGGAACAAGACTTAGCCAAACAATGGAGGAAAGGGATTTGGGAGTAGTAATAGATAACAGAATTTATGTTTACCTGATAAATTACTTTCTCCAACGGTGTGTCCGGTCCACGGCGTCATCCTTACTTGTGGGATATTCTCTTCCCCAACAGGAAATGGCAAAGAGCCCAGCAAAGCTGGTCACATGATCCCTCCTAGGCTCCGCCTACCCCAGTCATTCGACCGACGTTAAGGAGGAATATTTGCATAGGAGAAACCATATGGTACCGTGGTGACTGTAGTTAAAGAAAATAAATTATCAGACCTGATTAAAAAAACCAGGGCGGGCCGTGGACCGGACACACCGTTGGAGAAAGTAATTTATCAGGTAAACATAAATTCTGTTTTCTCCAACATAGGTGTGTCCGGTCCACGGCGTCATCCTTACTTGTGGGAACCAATACCAAAGCTTTAGGACACGGATGAAGGGAGGGAGCAAATCAGGTCACCTAAATGGAAGGCACCACGGCTTGCAAAACCTTTCTCCCAAAAATAGCCTCAGAAGAAGCAAAAGTATCAAACTTGTAAAATTTGGTAAAAGTGTGCAGTGAAGACCAAGTCGCTGCCCTACATATCTGATCAACAGGAGCCTCGTTCTTGAAGGCCCATGTGGAAGCCACAGCCCTAGTGGAATGAGCTGTGATTCTTTCGGGAGGCTGCCGTCCGGCAGTCTCGTAAGCCAATCTGATGATGCTTTTAATCCAAAAAGAGAGAGAGGTAGAAGTTGCTTTTTGACCTCTCCTTTTACCAGAATAAACAACAAACAAGGAAGATGTTTGTCTAAAATCCTTTGTAGCATCTAAATAGAATTTTAGAGCGCGAACAACATCCAAATTGTGCAACAAACGTTCCTTCTTTGAAACTGGTTTCGGACACAGAGAAGGTACGATAATCTCCTGGTTAATGTTTTTGTTAGAAACAACTTTTGGAAGAAAACCAGGTTTAGTACGTAAAACCACCTTATCTGCATGGAACACCAGATAAGGAGGAGAACACTGCAGAGCAGATAATTCTGAAACTCTTCTAGCAGAAGAAATTGCAACTAAAAACAAAACTTTCCAAGATAATAACTTAATATCAACGGAATGCAAGGGTTCAAACGGAACCCCCTGAAGAACTGAAAGAACTAAATTGAGACTCCAAGGAGGAGTCAAAGGTTTGTAAACAGGCTTAATTCTAACCAGAGCCTGAACAAAGGCTTGAACATCTGGCACAGCAGCCAGTTTTTTGTGAAGTAACACCGACAAGGCAGAAATCTGTCCCTTCAGGGAACTTGCAGATAATCCTTTTTCCAATCCTTCTTGAAGGAAGGATAGAATCCTAGGAATCTTAACCTTGTCCCAAGAGAATCCTTTAGATTCACACCAACAGATATATTTTTTCCAAATTTTGTGGTAAATCTTTCTAGTTACAGGCTTTCTGGCCTGAACAAGAGTATCAATAACAGAATCTGAGAACCCTCGCTTCGATAAAATCAAGCGTTCAATCTCCAAGCAGTCAGCTGGAGTGAAACCAGATTCGGATGTTCGAACGGACCCTGAACAAGAAGGTCTCGTCTCAAAGGTAGCTTCCAAGGTGGAGCCGATGACATATTCACCAGATCTGCATACCAAGTCCTGCGTGGCCACGCAGGAGCTATCAAGATCACCGACGCCCTCTCCTGATTGATCCTGGCTACCAGCCTGGGGATGAGAGGAAACGGCGGGAACACATAAGCTAGTTTGAAGGTCCAAGGTGCTACTAGTGCATCCACTAGAGCCGCCTTGGGATCCCTGGATCTGGACCCGTAGCAAGGAACTTTGAAGTTCTGACGAGAGGCCATCAGATCCATGTCTGGAATGCCCCACAGCTGAGTGACTTGGGCAAAGATTTCCGGATGGAGTTCCCACTCCCCCGGATGCAATGTCTGACGACTCAGAAAATCCGCTTCCCAATTTTCCACTCCTGGGATGTGGATAGCGGACAGGTGGCAGGAGTGAGACTCCGCCCATAGAATGATTTTGGTCACTTCTTCCATCGCTAGGGAACTCCTTGTTCCCCCCTGATGGTTGATGTACGCAACAGTTGTCATGTTGTCTGATTGAAACCGTATGAACTTGGCCCTCGCTAGCTGAGGCCAAGCCTTGAGAGCATTGAATATCGCTCTCAGTTCCAGAATATTTATCGGTAGAAGAGATTCTTCCCGAGACCAAAGACCCTGAGCTTTCAGGGATCCCCAGACCGCGCCCCAGCCCATCAGACTGGCGTCGGTCGTGACAATGACCCACTCTGGTCTGCGGAATGTCATCCCTTGTGACAGGTTGTCCAGGGACAGCCACCAACGGAGTGAGTCTCTGGTCCTCTGATTTACTTGTATCTTCGGAGACAAGTCTGTATAGTCCCCATTCCACTGACTGAGCATGCACAGTTGTAATGGTCTTAGATGAATGCGCGCAAAAGGAACTATGTCCATCGCCGCTACCATCAACCCGATCACTTCCATGCACTGAGCTATGGAAGGAAGAGGAACGGAATGAAGTATCCGACAAGAGTCTAGAAGCTTTGTTTTTCTGGCCTCTGTCAGAAAAATCCTCATTTCTAAGGAGTCTATTATTGTTCCCAAGAAGGGAACCCTTGTTGACGGGGATAGAGAACTCTTTTCCACGTTCACTTTCCATCCGTGAGATCTGAGAAAGGCCAGGACAATGTCCGTGTGAGCCTTTGCTTGAGGAAGGGACGACGCTTGAATCAGAATGTCGTCCAAGTAAGGTACTACAGCAATGCCCCTTGGTCTTAGCACAGCTAGAAGGGACCCTAGTACCTTTGTGAAAATCCTTGGAGCAGTGGCTAATCCGAAAGGAAGCGCCACGAACTGGTAATGTTTGTCCAGGAATGCGAACCTTAGGAACCGATGATGTTCCTTGTGGATAGGAATATGTAGATACGCATCCTTTAAATCCACCGTGGTCATGAATTGACCTTCCTGGATGGAAGGAAGAATAGTTCGAATGGTTTCCATCTTGAACGATGGAACCTTGAGAAACTTGTTTAAGATCTTGAGATCTAAGATTGGTCTGAACGTTCCCTCTTTTTTGGGAACTATGAACAGATTGGAGTAGAACCCCATCCCTTGTTCTCTTAATGGAACAGGATGAATCACTCCCATTTTTAACAGGTCTTCTACACAATGTAAGAATGCCTGTCTTTTTATGTGGTCTGAAGACAACCGAGACCTGTGGAACCTCCCCCTTGGGGGAAGTCCCTTGAATTCCAGAAGATAACCTTGGGAGACTATTTCTAGCGCCCAAGGATCCAGAACATCTCTTGCCCAAGCCTGAGCGAAGAGAGAGAGTCTGCCCCCCACCAGATCCGGTCCCGGATCGGGGGCCAACATTTCATGCTGTCTTGGTAGCAGTGGCAGGTTTCTTGGCCTGCTTTCCCTTGTTCCAGCCTTGCATTGGTCTCCAAGCTGGCTTGGCTTGAGAAGTATTACCCTCTTGCTTAGAGGACGTAGCACCTTGGGCTGGTCCGTTTCTACGAAAGGGACGAAAATTAGGTTTATTTTTTGCCTTGAAAGGCCGATCCTGAGGAAGGGCGTGGCCCTTACCCCCAGTGATATCAGAGATAATCTCTTTCAAGTCAGGGCCAAACAGCGTTTTCCCCTTGAAAGGAATGTTAAGTAGCTTGTTCTTGGAAGACGCATCAGCCGACCAAGATTTCAACCAAAGCGCTCTGCGCGCCACAATAGCAAACCCAGAATTCTTAGCCGCTAACCTAGCCAATTGCAAAGTGGCGTCTAGGGTGAAAGAATTAGCCAATTTGAGAGCATTGATTCTGTCCATAATCTCCTCCAAAGGAGGAGAATCACTATCGACCGCTCTTATCAGATCATCGAACCAGAAACATGCGGCTGTAGCGACAGGGACAATGCATGAAATTGGTTGTAGAAGGTAACCTTGCTGAACAAACATCTTTTTAAGCAAACCTTCTAATTTTTTATCCATAGGATCTTTGAAAGCACAACTATCCTCTATGGGTATAGTGGTGCGTTTGTTTAAAGTGGAAACCGCTCCCTCGACCTTGGGGACTGTCTGCCATAAGTCCTTTCTGGGGTCGACCATAGGAAACAATTTTTTAAATATGGGGGGAGGGACGAAAGGAATACCGGGCCTTTCCCATTCTTTATTAACAATGTCCGCCACCCGCTTGGGTATAGGAAAAGCTTCTGGGAGCCCCGGCACCTCTAGGAACTTGTCCATTTTACATAGTTTCTCTGGGATGACCAACTTGTCACAATCATCCAGAGTGGATAATACCTCCTTAAGCAGAATGCGGAGATGTTCCAACTTAAATTTAAATGCAATCACATCAGGTTCAGCCTGTTGAGAAATGTTCCCTGAATCAGTAATTTCTCCCTCAGACAAAACCTCCCTGGCCCCATCAGACTGGGTTAGGGGCCCTTCAGAAATATTATTATCAGCGTCGTCATGCTCTTCAGTATCTAAAACAGAGCAGCCGCGCTTACGCTGATAAGTGTTCATTTTGGCTAAAATGTTTTTGACAGAATTATCCATTACAGCCGTTAATTGTTGCATAGTAAGGAGTATTGGCGCGCTAGATGTACTAGGGGCCTCCTGAGTGGGCAAGACTCGTGTAGACGAAGGAGGGAATGATGCAGTACCATGCTTACTCCCCTCACTTGAGGAATCATCTTGGGCATCATTGTCATTATCACATAAATCACATTTATTTAAATGAATAGGAATTCTGGCTTCCCCACATTCAGAACACAGTCTATCTGGTAGTTCAGACATGTTAAACAGGCATAAACTTGATAACAAAGTACAAAAAACGTTTTAAAATAAAACCGTTACTGTCACTTTAAATTTTAAACTGAACACACTTTATTACTGCAATTGCGAAAAAACATGAAGGAATTGTTCAAAATTCACCAAATTTTCACCACAGTGTCTTAAAGCCTTAAAAGTATTGCACACCAAATTTGGAAGCTTTAACCCTTAAAATAACGGAACCGGAGCCGTTTTGAACTTTAACCCCTTTACAGTCCCTGGTATCTGCTTTGCTGAGACCCAACCAAGCCCAAAGGGGAATACGATACCAAATGACGCCTTCAGAAAGTCTTTTCTAAGTATCAGAGCTCCTCTCACATGCGACTGCATGCCATGCCTCTCAAAAACAAGTGCGCAACACCGGCGCGAAAATGAGGCTCTGCTTATGCTTTGGGAAAGCCCCTAAAGAATAAGGTGTCTAAAACAGTGCCTGCCGATATTATTATATCAAAATACCCAGATAAAATGATTCCTCAAGGCTAAATATGTGTTAATAATGAATCGATTTAGCCCAGAAAAAGTCTACAGTTTTAATAAGCCCTTGTGAAGCCCTTATTTACGATCGTAATAAACATAGGGAAAATGACAGCTTCCAGCATTACATCGTCTTGTTAGAATGTGTCATACCTCAAGCAGCAAGAGACTGCACACTGTTCCCCCAACTGAAGTTAATTGCTCTCAACAGTCCTGTGTGGAACAGCCATGGATTTTAGTGACGGTTGCTAAAATCATTTTCCTCATACAAACAGAAATCTTCATCTCTTTTCTGTTTCTGAGTAAATAGTACATACCAGCACTATTTCAAAATAACAAACTCTTGATTGAATAATAAAAACTACAGTTAAACACTAAAAAAACTCTAAGCCATCTCCGTGGAGATGTTGCCTGTACAACGGCAAAGAGAATGACTGGGGTAGGCGGAGCCTAGGAGGGATCATGTGACCAGCTTTGCTGGGCTCTTTGCCATTTCCTGTTGGGGAAGAGAATATCCCACAAGTAAGGATGACGCCGTGGACCGGACACACCTATGTTGGAGAAAACAAGCTAAAGATGGGCGCACAATGCAGGGCAGCAGCTTCTAAGGCTAATAAGATACTAGCATGTATTAAAAGAGACATTCTGTCACTATATAAATCCCTGGTAAGAGCTCACCTTGAGTATGGAGTGCAGTTCTGGGGACCGATCTCAAAAAAGGAAATTTATGCTTACCTGATAAATGTATTTATTTCTTGACACGGTGAGTCCACGGCCCAGCAGGAGGAGGCAAAGAGCACCACAGCAAAGCTGTTAAGTATCACTTCCCTTCCCACAACCCCCAGTCATTCGACCGAAGGAAAAGGAGAGAAAGGAAATAACACAAGGTGCAGGGGTTCATACAAAAAAAACTGTCTGGAAACGGGGAGGGCCGTGGAAATAAATAAATTTATCAGGTAAGCATAAATTTCATTTTCTCTCTTATGACACGGTAAGTACACGGATCAGCAATTACTGTTGGGAATCAATACCCAAACTAGAGGACACAGATAAGGGAGGGCAAGGCAGGAAATCTAAACAGAAGACACCACAGCTTGTAGAACCCTTTCTCCCACAAGAAGCCTCAGCAAAAGTATAAAATTTATAGAATTTAGAAAAAAAAAAAGTGTGCAAAGACGACCAAGTCACAGCCTTACAAATCTGTTCTACAGAGGCCTCATTCTTGAAGGCCCAAGAAGACACCGCCCTAGTGGAATGAGCTGTAATTCTCTCAGGAGGCTGCAGACCAGCTGTCTTATATGCCAAACGAATAATACTTCTCAACCAGAGAGAAAGAGAAGTGGCAGTAGCTTTCTGACCCTTACATTTTCCAGAAAAGCAAACAAACAATGCAGAAGACTGACAAAAGTCCTTCGTAGCCTGTAGAACGAATTTAAGAGCCCGCAAAACATCTAAGTTGTGCAACAAACATTCTTTATGATTAAAGATTAATATTTCTGTCCGAAACAACCTTAGGAAGAAAACCAAAACGTGGTACGGAGAACTGCCTTATCTGAGTGAAATATGAGATAAGGAGAATCACATTGCAAAGCTGAAAGTTCGGAAACCCTCCGAGCAGAAGAAATAGCAGTAAGAAACAAAACCTTCCAAGATAACAACTTAATATCTATGGAATGCATAGGCTCAAACGGAGCCTGTTGTAAAACTTTAAGAACAAGGTTAAAGTGAAAGTAAACTTTGATGAATGAAAGCCCGGTTTCTAAAAATACTATTAAAAACAGGGGCACTTTCATTCAAAGTTTAGAAAGCAGCCGTTTTGTTTAACCCCTTAACGACTGAGGACGTGCAGGGTACGTCCTCAGAAAAAAGGCAGTTAATGCCTGAGAACGTACCCTGCACGTCCTCAGTGTGGAAAGCAGGATCGCTTCCAGCTGCTTTCCGGTTATTGCAGTGATGCCTCGATATGGAGGCATCCTGCAATAACCTTTTTAAGTAATCCGGTGCAGAGAGAGCCACTCTGTGGCCCTCTCTGCACCGGAGATCGGTTGCTCCCTGTGTTGGTGGGTGGGAGCCGGACCGGGAGGCGGGTGGCGGCCATTGATGGCCCTGTGGATGTGAAGGGGGGCGGGATCGTGGGCGGGGGTGGCTGGGGGCGGGCGCGTGCACGGGGAGGGAGCGGGTGGGAACCGCTACACTGCAGAAAATGTGCAAATAAAAAAAGATACAAAAATTGAAAATTAAAATAATCAGCAAGGTGGTGGGGGTTTGTCTGTGGGGGGTGGGGGGGGGGGGAAGCTACACTATAGAAAAAAAAAAAAAAAAAAAAGAAAAAAAAAAGCACTTTTTATTGTAAACTGGATACTGGCAGACAGCTGCCAGTACCCAAGATGGCCCCCAATAAGGCAGAGGGGAGGGTTAGAGAGCGGTTTTGGGGGGGGATCAGGGAGGTTGGGGGCTAAGGGGGGGATCCTACACAGTAGCATATGTAAATATGCTAAAAAACAAATTTCATTTTTTTTTTAAAAGCCTTTTATTTTAGTACTGGCAGACTTTCTGCCAGTACTTAAGATGGCGGGGACAATTGTGGGGTGGGGGAGGGAAGGGAGCTGTTTGGGAGGGATCAGGGGGTGGGATGTGTCAGATGGGAGGCTGATCTCTACACTAAAGCTAAAATTAACCCTGCAAGCTCACTACAAACTCCCTAATTAACCCTTTCACTGCTAGCCATAATACACGTGTGAGGCGCAACAGGATTTAGTGGCCTTCTAATTACCAGAAAGCAACGCCAAAGTCATATATGTCTGCTATTTCTGAACAAAGGGGATCCCAGACAAGCATTTACAACCATTTGTGCCATAATTGCACAAGCTGTTTGTAAATGATTTCAGTGAGAAACCTAAAATTGTGAAAAATTTTACGTTTTTTTTAATTTGATCGCATTTGGCGGTGAAATGGTGGCATGAAATATACCAAAATGTGCCTAGATCAATACTTGGGGTTGTCTACTACACTACACTAAAGCTAAAATTAACCCTACAAGCTCCCTAATTAACCCCTTAACTGCTGGGCATGATACACTTGTGGTGCGCAGTGGCATTTAGCGGCCTTCTAATTACCAAAAAGCAACGCCAAAGCCATATATGTGTGCTATTTCTGAACAAAGGGGATCCCAGAGAAGAATTTACAACCATTTATGCCATAATTGCACAAGTTGTTTGTAAATAATTTCAGTGAGAAACCTAAAGTTTGTGAAAAAATTTGTGAAAAAGTGAACAATTTTTTGTATTTGATCGCATTTGGCGGTGAAATGGTGGTATGAAATATACCAAAATTGGCCTAGATCAATACTTTGGGATGTCTACTAAAAAAAAATATATAAATGTCAAGGGATATTCAGGTATTCCTGAAAGATATCAGTGTTCTAATGTAACTAGCGCTAATTTTGGAAAAAAATGGTTTGGAAATAGCAAAGTGCTACTTGTATTTATGGCCCTATAACTTGCAAAAAAAAGCAAAGAACATGTAAACATTGGGTATTTCTAAACTCAGGACAAAATTTAGAAACTATTTAGCATGGGTGTTTTTTGGTGGTTTTAGATATGTAACAGATTTTGGGGGTCAAAGTTAGAAAAAGTGTTTTTTTCCATTTTTCCTCATATTTTATCATTTTTTTATAGTAAATTATAAGATATGATGAAAATAATGGTATCTTTAGAAAGTCCATTTAATGGCGAGAAAAACGGTATATAATATGTGTGGGTACAGTAAATGAGTAAGAAGAAAATTACAGCTAAACACAAACACCGCAAAAATGTAAAAATAGCCTTGGTCCCAAACGGACAGAAAATGGAAAAGTGCTCTGGTCACTAAGAGGTTAAAGACTTACCTTTCTTCTTTTCACAGCCAGAGCAGCTTCCCCCAATTACTGCTTCCCCCCCAGGGGAGTCATTGCCTGAGGCCCTCCCATGATTGGAGGAAGCTGGATTAGTCATTGCTGACGTGTGAAGAGAGGATCTCTGGGTGGGGGAAGCTGCTCTGGCTGTGAAAAAAAAACAAAAGATAAGTTTTTAAACAAAACGGCTGCTTTCTAAAAACTTTGATGAATTAAAGTGCCCCTGTTTTTAATAGTATTTTTAAAAACCGGGCTTTCATTCATTAAAGTTTACCTTCACTTTAAGGCTCCAAGGTGGAGCAACTGATTTAAACAGGCCCAATTCTGACTAGGGCCTGATAAAAGGATTGTACATCCGGCATATCCGCCAGACGCTCGGGCAGCAAAATGGATAGAGCATAAATCTGACCCTGGAGGATACTGACAGATAACCCCTTCTCAATGCCTTCCTGGAGAAAAGACAAGATCCTTGGGATTCTGACCTTACTCCAAGAATATCCTTTAGACTCACACCCATAAAGATATTTACGCCATATCTTATGGTAAATCTTTCTAGTAACAGGCTTACGAGCCTGAACCATGGTCTCAATGGCTGATTCGGAAAATCCACGCATAGCTAAAATCAAGCGTTCAATCTCAAAGCAATCAGCTTCAGAGAAACGAGATTTGGATGAGGTACAGAGGTAGAGACAACATATCTACTAGATCTGCATACCAGATCCAGCAAGGCTACGCAGGAGCTTTTAGGATCACCGATGCTCTCTCCTGTTTGATCAGAGCGATGACTCGCGGAAGGAGAGCAAACGGGGGAAAGAGATATGCCAACCTGAAGTTCCAAGGAACTGCCAGAGCATCTATCAGGAAGGCTTAAGGATCTCTCGAGCTCGAACTGTACTTTTGGAGCTTGGTGTTCTGAGGAGACGCCATCAGATCCAATTCTGGTAACCCTTATTTGGTTGTTAACCTGGAGAACACCTCCGGATGGAGTTCCCACTCCCCGGGATGGAAAGTCTGTCTGCTCAGAAAATCCGCTTCCCAATTGTCCACTCCTGGAATGTGGATCGCCGATAGACAGCAATTGTGAGCCTCCGCCCACTGTATGATCTGTGCCACCTTCATGGCTAAGGAACTCCGGGTTCCCCCTTGGTGGTTGATGTAGGCCACTGAGGTTATGTTCTCCCTCTGGAACCTGACAGACCGGGCTAATGCCAGCTGAGGCCAAGCCATCAAGCATTGAAGATCGCTCTCAACTCCAGAATGTTTATGGGGAGAACAGATTTCTCCTGAGACCAAAGTCCCTGCGCCTTCAACGATTCCCAGACTGCTCCCCACCCCGACAGGCTGGCATCCGTGGTCACAATTACAAAAGAGGGTCTTCAAAAACACGTCCCCCGGGACAGATGTTCTTGCGACAGCCACCACGGTAGGGAGTCCTTTGTTGATTGATCCAGAACTATTTTCTGAGATACATCTGTATAATCCCCGTGCCACTGAGCAAACATGCATAGCTGCAGAAGTCTCAAGTGGAACCAAGCAAACAGAATTATGTCCATGGAAGCCACCATCAACCTGATTACCTACATGCATTGGGCCACTGATGGTCGAGCCGCCGACTGTAGAGACAGACAAGCGGACAGAATCTTGGCTCTTCTGACCTCCGTCAGAAATATTTTCATAGATAGAGAATCTATAATGGTTCCTAAGAATGTCACTCTTGTAGTCGGAACAAGAGAACTTTTCTCCAAATTGATCTTCCAACCGTGGGAATGAAGAAACACCAACAAGATCTTTGTATGAGATTCTGCTAGTTGGAAGGATGGCGCCTGAACCAGAATGTCATCTAGATAAGGCGCCACTGCAATTCCCTGAGACCGAATTACTGCCAATAGAGCTCCCAGAACCTTTGAGAAAATTCTGGGAGCTGTGGCGAGGCCAAATGGAAGCGCTACAAATTGAAAATGTTTGTATAGATAGGCAAACCTCAGATATTTGTGAGGATTCCTGTGAATGGGAACGTGCAGGTTGCATCCTTCAGGTCTATGGTCGTCATGAATTGACCTTCTTGAATCACAGAAAGAAATGGAGCAAATAGTCGCCATCTTGAAGGACTGAGGAATTTATTTAGTAGCTTTAGATCTAAAAAGGGCCTGAAAGTTCCCTCTTTTTTGGGAACTACAAAAAGATTTGAGTAAAACCTGAGACCCTGTTCCTGACTTGGAACAGGCACTATCACCCCCAAAAGGGAAAAGGTCCTATTCACATTTCAAGAATGCCTTTTTATCGGGTCTACAGATAATCTTGAGGTGGAACCTGCCCCTGAGAGGAAAAGTTTTGAACTCTAACTTGTACCCCTTGGATACTATGTCCACTGCACACGGGTCTGGAACATCTCGTTTCCAAGCTTGTGCGAACAGAGAGTCTGCCCTCCATCCGATTCTGGATCAGGGGCAAACCCTTCATGCTGGGTCAGCTGCGGGCTTCTTGGATTGTTTCCCCCTGTTCCAAGACTGACCAGGCTTCTAAGAGGGCTTGGATTGATCCTGTTTGGTAGAGGCAGGGGAAGGCTTACCTCTGAAGTTACAAAAGAAATGAAAATTATTCTGACGTCCATTCAATTTGTTCACCTCCTCCTTGCACCTAAGGCAAAGAGAATGACTGGGGGTTGTGGGAAGGGAAGTGATACTTAACAGCTTTGCTGTGGTGCTCTTTGCCTCCTCCTGCTGGCCAGGAGTGACATTATCAACAGTAATTGCTGATCCGTGGACTCACCCGTGTCATAAGAAAGAAAAAAAGACATTGCAGATCTAGAAAAAATTCAGAGAAGGGCCACAAAGCTAATAAGGGGAATGGAGAATTTAGGCTATGAGGAGAGGTTAGCCAAACTGGGTCTATTTTCTCTAGAAAAATGGCACTTGAGAGGTGACATAATTACTTTATATAACATTTATTCAAGGCCCATATACAGAGATGGCAGAAGCTCTATTTATTCCAAGAAAATTGTTTGTGACAAGAGGTCACAATTTAAGGCGGGAGGAAAGAAGATTTAATCTCCTTCAACAGAAAATGTTTTGTCACTGTAAGAGCAATAAAATTGTGGAACTCATTACCAAAGGAGTTAGTGAACGCCAATACCTTAGATACATTTAAAAATGGTTTGGATACATTTCTGGCTAGAAACAGAATTCATGGATATGATTGCTTGTATTAAATGGGTCACCTTTTAACTGGATTCATTTAAAGGGACAGTCAAGTCCCAAATAAAAAAAAAAAACACAACCTTTCATGATTCACATATGGCATGTAATTTTAAACAACTTTCCAATTTACTTTTATTACCAAATTTGCTTTGTTCTCTTGGTATTCTTAGTTGAAAGCTAAACCTAGGAGGTTCATATGCTAATTTCTTAGATCTTGAAGGCCGCCTCTAATCCAAATGCATTTTGAAGGTTTTTCACCACTAGAGGACATTAGTTCACGTGTTTCATATAGATAACATTGAAGTCATGCACGTGAAATTACCATGGAGTCAGCTCTGATTGGCTAAAATGCAAGTCTGTCAAAAGAACTGAAATAAGGGGGCAGTCTGCTGAGGCTTAGATACAAGGTAATTACAGAGGTAAAACGTGTATTATTATAACTATCTTGGTTATGCAAAACTGGGGAATTGGTAATTAAGGGATTATCTATCTTTTAAAACAACAAAAATTCTGGTGTTGACTGTCCCTTTAAGCTCAACTGGAGCTTTTTTGTAAGTATATTAAATTTGTATAGGTTGAACTCCATGGACTTTGGTCTTTTTTTAACCTCATCTACTATGTTACTATATGTGAAACCTTGCATTGGAGTATGTACACGTGCTTTTTCATTTAGAGGGATAGTCTAGTCAAAATTAAAAACTTTCATGATTCAGATAGCGCATGCAATTTTGGTTTCTTTATCTGAAAAAGCAAAAATGTAAGCTTAGGAGCCGGTCCATTTTTGGTTCCGCACCTGGGTAGTGCTTGCTGATTGGTGTCTAAAAATGCAGTTTAATTTTGAATGGACTATTCCTTTAAGATACATACACAAGCTTAGGAAAATTGACAAGCAATTTTAACAATTAAATAAGCAGTACTCTGTCAGTTACTGAACACATATGAAACCATCAACAGTACATGTTTACATGCCATATAAGGTTGTAAACTTGTACCTGGATTTTTTCCCTCACCGCGAGCAGGGCGAGCCGTAGGTTTTGGGTACTTAGTCCCTTCCAAGGCTTTGGCAGCAGCAGCATGTTGGGCTTTTTTAATACTTGTTCCTTCAGCCTCCCAGTACTGGTCCCCAAGAGTCAGTTGCACTGTGAACATCTGAAGAGAAAGACTACATTACTCAGACATACGCCAAAATTTCCATTTTGGTTGGAGAAAGAGATAAGGTGAAACAAGGGAGGAAAAAAAAAAAAAATCAGATTAATCACATCACATAATACCCAATTATTTTAACATTTGTAATCGAAAACACCAATCTGATTATTTCACGTTAAGCTGCCCAGCACAATTAAAAGTTAACAAAACACCACTGCACATGCAGACCACTTTATTGAAAAGTAACTTTATCGCTAACTGTTTTGACCCTCAGTACCCATTCCTCTAGGTGACACTTATTTGAGACCAGTGGTTTTGATTATCAAACAGTGATTCACTACTGCAATTCTACTTATGCAACCGGGTCTTCTCCTTACTAAACTGAAAATGAATCTCTTTAAGAATCGCTAATTTCCAGAAGGAAATTGTTCCCCTTGAAGAGGTAAAATTTGTAGATGTAGCTAGTGTTAAAAGCAGCCTTTTCTGTTAAAAGACTCAATACTTTTTAGGTGCATTAGCAGGTTTTTTTTTCAGATTGCAACCTTTGCCTTTACTAAAATAAATTATATATCTTTTTGAAGGAAATTCAAATTGTGTTAGGTTAGACATTAATGATTTTAAAAGACCATCTAATAACCATTTTAAGCAAAATAATGACTATAAATGCAAAAAACGTATAGTCCCCATATTCTCTAGTACACACATTTTAGCTTTTTTTTTTATTTTTGTTTTAAAAAAAGAAGAATTGACAAATTTTTCAGTGGCCAATACTATAAGTAATGGAGTATACTTTTGTTCAGTTGCAATAACTCCTGAGGATAAAGGGAGCGGGTGTGTTTTGAGGATATAAAATGTAATAAACTGTGTTACGTGATGGTAAATCCTAGCATTTCAAAAACACTAGAAATTAACCTTAACTAAAAATAGGACTCATCCCTTCATTAAAAAAAATAAAAAAAAAATAAATAAATAGGACTCATCCCTTTATAAAAAAAAAAGTGGAAAAAAAAAGTTCTCTCTTACTGTGTCACAGCCTCCTCGCTAAACTCAGCAGCTCTGGCCGCACAGCGCTCTTTTTTTTCCCAATGAGGTGATGTTTCCTCCTCTTAACCAATAGCCATGCTAGTCATATGACACAGTTCTGTATCCTAGCACGGCTATTTGTTTAGAGGTGGAAAGTCACCTCAGAGCCACTGAGTTTAGCAAAGAGGTTACAGCACAGAAAGGGCAAGTTTAGCACACTTTAATAAAAAGGGAAACAAAATAAATAAAAACAGAATTTATGCTTAACTGATAAATTACTTTCTCCTACGGTGTATCCGGTCCACGGCTTCATCCTTACTTGTGGGATATTCTCAATCCCTACAGGAAGTGGCAAAGAGAGCACACAGCAGAGCTGTCCATATAGCTCCCCTCAGGCTCCGCCCCCCCAGTCATTCGACCGACTGTTAGGAGAAAAAGGAGAACCATAGTGTGCAGTGGTGACTGTAGTTTTACAAAAAATAAAATTTGAACCTGACTTAATTGCCAGGGCGGGCCGTGGACTGGATACACCGTAAGAGAAAGAAATTTATCAGGTAAGCATAAATTCTGTTTTCTCTTACATTGGTGTATCCAGTCCACGGATTCATCCTTACTTGTGGGAACCAATACCAAAGCTTTAGGACACGGATGAAGGGAGGGAACAAGTCAGGTAACCTAAACGGAAGGCACCACTACTTGCAAAACCTTTCTCCCAAAAAAATAGCCTCCGAAGAAGCAAAAGTATCAAATTTGTAAAATTTGGCAAAAGTATGCAGTGAAGACCACGTCGCTGCCTTACAAATCTGTTCAACAGAAGCCTCATTCTTGAAAGCCCATGTGGAAGCCACAGCTCTGGTGGAATGAGCTGTAATTCGTTCAGGAGACTGCTGTCCAGCAGTCTCATAAGCCAATCGGATGATGCTTTTCAGAAAGAAGGAAAGAGGTAGCAGTCGCTTTCTGACCTCTCCTCTTACCAGAATAGACAACAAACAAGGATGATGTTTGTCTTAAATCTTTAGTTGCTTTTAAATAGAATTTTAAAGCACGAACCACATCAAGATTGTGTAATAGTCGTTCCTTCTTAGAAACTGGATTAGGACACAGAGAAGGAACAATGATTTCCTGGTTAAAATTCTTATTAGAAACAACTTTCGGAAGAAAACCAGGTTTGGTACGCAAAACAACCTTATCTGCATGGAACACCAGATAGGGTGAATTACACTGCAAAGCAGACAATTCTGAAACTCTTCGAGCAGAAGAAATAGCTACCAAAAACAAAACCTTCCAAGATAAAAACTTAATTTCTATGGAATGTAAAGGTTCAAACGGAACCCCTTGAAGAACTGAAAGAACTAAATTAATACTCCATGGAGGAGCCACAGGTTTATAGACAGGCTTAATTCTGACTAAAGCCTGTGCAAACGCTTGAACGTCAGGTACTTCTGCCAGACGCTTGTGTAACAGGATAGACAGAGCAGATATCTGTCCCTTTAAGGAACTAGCTGACAAACCTTTCTCCAATCCTTCTTGGAGAAAAGACAATATCCTGGGAATCCTAATCTTACTCCACGAGTAACCCTTGGATTCACACCAACAAAGATATTTCCGCCATATCTTATGGTAAATCTTCCTGGTGACAGGCTTTCTAGCCTGGATCAGAGTATCTATAACCGATTCAGAGAACCCACGCTTAACTAGAATTAAGCGTTCAATCTCCAAGCAGTCAGTTGCAGAGAAACTAGATTTGGATGCTTGAATGGACCTTGAATTAGAAGATCCTGCCTCGATGGCAGTCTCCATGGTGGGACCGATGACATGTCCACTAGGTCTGCATACCAAGTCCTGCGTGGCCACGCAGGCGCTATCAGAATTACCAAAGCCTTCTCCTGTTTGATTCTGGCTACCAGTCGAGGGAGAAGGGGAAACGGTGGAAAGACATAAGCCAGATTGAAGGACCAAGGCGCTACTAGAGCATCTATCAATGCCGCCTTGGGGTCCCTGGACCTGGATCTGTAAAGAGGATGTTTGGTGTTCTGACGGGACGCCATCAGATCCAATTCTGGAATGCCCCATAGCTGGGTTAGCTGAGCAAAAACCTCCGGGTGGAGTTCCCACTCCCCCGGGTGAAATATCTGGCGACTTAGAAAATCCGCCTCCCAGTTGTCTACTCCTGGGATGTGAATTGCAGATAGGTGGCAGGAGTGATCCTCCGCCCATTTGATGATCTTGGTTACTTCCTTCATCGCTAGGGAGCTCTTTGTTGCTCCCTGATGATTGATGTACGCTACAGTCGTGATGTTGTCCGACTGAAATCTGATGAATTTGGCCTCCGCTAGTTAAGGCCATGCTTGGAGCGTGTTGAATATCGCTCTCAGTTCCAAAATGTTTATTGGGAGAAGAGACTCTTCCCGAGACCATAGGCCCTGAGCTTTCAGGGAGCCCCAGACCGTGCCCCAGAAGAGAATCTCTGGTTTCCTGGTCCAGTTGGATTTGAGGAGACAAATCTGCATAATCCCCATTCCACTGTTTGAGCATGCACAATTGTAGTGGCCTGAGATGAATTCGAGCAAAAGGGACTATGTCCATTGCTGCTACCATTAATCCTATTACCTCCATGCACTGAGCTACAGATGGCCGAAGAATGGAATGAAGAGCTCGGCAAGTGCTTAGAAGCTTTAACCTTCTGACTTCCGTCAGAAATATTTTCATTTCTACCAAGTCTATTAATGTTCCCAGGAAGGGAACCCTTGTGAGCGGGGACAGTGAACTTTTTTCGGTGTTCACCTTCCACCCGTGAGACCTTAGAAAGGCCAGAACAATATCCGTATGAGCCTTGGCTCTGAGAAAAGACGACGCCTGTATTAAGATGTCGTCCAGATAGGGTGCTACTGCAATGCCCCGCGGTCTTAGTACCGCTAAAAGGGACCCGAGCACCTTTGTGAAAATTCTTGGAGCGGTGGCCAACCCGAAGGGAAGGGCCACGAACTGGTAATGCTTGTCCAGAAAAGCGAACCTTAGGAACTGATGGTGATCTTTGTGGATAGGAATATGAAGGTACGCATCCTTTAGATCCACGGTAGTCATATTGACCTTCCTGGATCATCGGTAAGATTGTCCGAATGGTCTCCATATTGAAGGATGGAACTCTGAGGAATTTGTTTAGAATTTTTAGATCCAGGATTGGTCTGAAAGTTCCTTCCTTTTTGGGAACCACAAACAGGTTTGAGTAAAAACCCAGTCCCTGTTCTGTAATTGGGACTGGATATATCACTCCCATCTTGAGTAGATCTTCTACACAGCGTAAGAACGCCTCTTTCTTTGTCGTGTCTGTAGACAGACGATAAATGTGGAACCTTCCCCTTGGAGGAGAGTCCTTGAATTCTAGAAGATATCCCTGAGCAACTATCTCTAATGCCCAGGGATCGGGAACATCTCTTGCCCAAGCCTGAGCAAAGAGTCTGCCCCCTACCAGATCCGGTCCCGGATCGGGGGCTACCCCTTCATGCTGTCTTAGTAGCAGCTGCAGGCTTCTTGGCCTGTTTACCCTTGTTCCAGCCCTGCAAAGGCTTCCAGGTTGCCTTGGGCTGTGGAGAGTTACCCTCTTGCTTTGTGGTCGCAGAGGTTGAAGCAGGACCGCTCCTGAAGTTGCGAAAGGAATGAAAATTAGCCTTGTTTTTAGCCTTAAAAGGCCTATCTTGCGGGAGGGCATGGCCCTTTCCCCCAGTGATATCTGAAATAATCTCTTTCAACTCTGGCCCGAAAAGGGTCTTTCCTTTGAAAGGAATATTCAGTAACTTAGTCTTAGACAACACATCGGCCGACCATGATTTAAGCCAAAGCGCTCTGCGCGCCATGATGGCAAAACCAGAATTTTTTCGCCGCTAACTTAGCTAATTGGAAAGCGGCATCTGTGATAAAAGAATTAGCCAGCTTTAGAGCCTTAATTCTATCCATAATTTCATCATATGAGGTCTCCGTCTGGAGCGACTCCTCCAGCGCCTCAAACCAGAAAGCAGCTGCAGTAGTTACAGGAATAATGCAGGCAATAGGTTGGAGAAGGAAACCCTGTTGAACAAATATTTTCTTTAGTAAACCTAATTTTTTATCCATAGGATCTTTAAAAGCACAACTGTCTTCAATTGGTATGGCTGTGCGCTTGGCTAGTGTTGAAACTGCCCCCTCTACCTTAGGGACCGTCTGCCATGCGTCCCGCCTGGGATCAGTTATGGGGAACATTTTCTTAAAGATAGGGGGGGGGGGGACAAAGGGTACACCTGGTCCCTCCCACTCCCTATCCACAATATCCGCCACCCTCTTCGGGATCGGAAACGCATCAGTCCATTTTACACAATTTCTCTGGGACCACCATGGGGTCGCAATCATCCAGCGTAGCTAATACCTCCTTAAGCAGCACGCGGAGGTGTTCCAGCTTAAATTTAAACGCTAAGGAATCTGATTCTGCCCGCTGAGAAACCTTTCCTGTGTCAGAAATTTCTCCCTCGGACAGCACATCCCTCACTGCCACTTCAGAGTGTTGTGAGGGTACAACGGATAAATCATCCAAAGCTTCTGATTGCTCATCCTCTGTTCTTAAAACTGAGCTATCACGCTTTTTAGGAAAAACTGGCAGTTTGGATAGAAAAGCCGCAAGGGAATTATCCATGACTGCTGCCAATTGTTGTAATGTAATAGGGGCCAATGCGCTAGAGGTACTAGGCATCGCTTGCGCGGGCGTAACTGGTGTCGACACATGGGGAGAGGAAGGTGGGCTATCCTCATTAACTTCCGTCAAAGAATCATCTTGGGATACATTTATAAGTGAAACAACGTGATCTTTAAAATGCTTAGACCCACTAGCACACTTAAAACACAAATGTAAAGGGGGTTCCACCCTGGCCACTAAACACATAGAGCAACGTCTATCTGTAGGCTCAAACATGTTAAACAGACTTAGACAGCACTCAAATACAGAAAAATACAATTTTAGAAAAATCAGTACTGTGCCTTTAAATAATAAAAAGCGCACACTTTTTTACTAAACCTCAAAAAATAACCCAATCTTTATGAAATTTTCACCATATGATCCTAATGCTTTGAAATTATTGCACAGTGAATTTCAAGTCAATTAACCCCTTAATGGCCAAACCGGAGCAAAGTAAAGCTGGCAACCGGTTAGCAAACTACAGCACCATGCCACAGCAATCTGCATGAAGCTGTCTGTAATTACAACTGCGCAATTGAGGCGCGAAATTTAGGCCCCCTCCCTCTCCACTCTGGAGTTGTGGGGCCTACACAAGCCTAAATAGGTGTCTAAATATATGCCATGTGGAATAAACCCCATAAAACGTTCCAAATGTAATAAAAACTTGTAAAAAAAAAAAATCAGATTTTTGTTATAAAATAATCGATTGCCCCCTAACAGAGTCCATCAGTGATTTGAGCCCTTTTGAATAAGCCTTACTTCTATACTAAGTCTCAGAATATGGCTTACCTTCCCCAGATAGGGGATCTTGTCAGTCTTCTAGCATTACTAAGTCTTGACTAGAATAAAATGACTGAAACATACCTTATAGCAGTTAAGCCTGCAAACTGTTCCCCCCCCCCAACTGAAGTTTTCTGGTACTCCCCAGTCCTGTGTGGGAACAGCAATGGATTTTAGTTACAACATGCTAAAATAGTTTTCCTCTCAGCAGAAATCTTCATCACTTTCTGCCACAGAGTAAATAGTACAAACCGGTACTATTTAAAAATAAACTCTTGATTGAAGAAATAAAAACTACAAATCTAACACCACATTCACTTTACCCTCCCGTGGAGATGCTACTTGTTAGAGAGGCAAACAGAATGACTGGGGGGCGGAGCCTGAGGGGAGCTATATGGACAGCTCTGCTGTGTGCTCTCTTTGCCACTTCCTGTAGGGAATGAGAATATCCCACAAGTAAGGATGAATCCGTGGACTGGATACACCTTGTAAGAGAAATCACACATTTTCTCACCCACTGGTATATAATGTTATATAAAATGGAAGAAATTATTTAACTTACCCAGAGTCTTCAGAATCATTTTTAATACCCAATTATCAAAAAACATTTTTATGCAACCCACTGTATTACACCAGAAGTGAAAACAAACAAGCCATACTGTTCTATTTATTTTTAGAGGAAACAAAAAACCTCTTCAGTGCCAAGCATTTGAGAGTTTGTTCTACAGCTACAGGTCATGTTTTTCCCCAGAAACATTTCAAGTATGTTCCATATTCACAGCAAATTATGTAGAAGCAGAAAAAATAAATTAGTAAATAATCTCATATGCATTTTGCATACAGCTACAAATAGTGTATGTTTTCACAACAGGGCAACCATAGCCCCCACATTTGGAAGGTGGAATAGGCAAGTGCAAGCATAGCATTTTCATACCAGACCTTTAAAAGATGGTAGTTTTTTTTTTTTTAAGTTTTTAGGGCTGAGTTCCAATACTGGTGTTTATTTTAGCTTTTTTTTCACCAATGAAATTTAAAAGCTTTTATCCAATTACAAATCATACCAGGTTGTTTGCCTTGTGGGAGCCATTAAGTAGTGAATATCACGTATGATACAGGAATCTCCAGCTGTATCTATTATTCTAAAGACAAGCAGGAGTAGGATCACAAATAGGTCCTGGCATCTTAAAGCATAGAAGCCTACTCTATCCTCCCTTTTGTTATTTAAAAAGGGACATGAAACCCAATATATTCAGGTTTCGGCTAGAACATACAATTTTAAACATCTTTCCTATTCTATAATAAAATGTGCTTCATTCCCTTGATACCTTTTGCTGAATAAGCTGCAATGAAAAGCTAGCTGAACTCGTCTAATCAGCCAAATCACAAGACACAAATGTGTGCAGGCACCAATCACCAGCAAGTTTCCACTAGTGTAGGATATGTATATATTTTTCAACAATGGATACTAAGACAACACAGTACATTTGAGAATAGAATTGAATTTAAAAATAACGATTTATCGGAATTATGCAAGTTTAAATTTGACTTTCCTATCCCTTTAACTATAAACAAACTGAAAAGTATAATGTCACCAGCCTGTGTTGTCACAGTCACTGAAAATAACAGGCACCTGAGCACTTGTCATAATCAGAGAGAAATAACACAGACTTTAACAGGCACCCACATACATTACTTCTACACTCAAAAAAAAAAAAAACACACCATCAAGAAGAGCTGGTTCTCTGTGACCAGAGAATATACATGCTCACTTACTCAGCCATCTGTACAAAAAAATGGCAACAAAAAGGGCAAATTCACACACTTTCTTTTGCAAGGGCGGTACAGAGGAGCCAAAAATTACGCAGGTGGGGCAGGACACATGTAAACCTAAAACAGACCCAAAATGATGCCAATAAGGAGTATGCAAGTACAGGACAGGCAACAGGCAGAAACAAGGTAACTAGATACATGCAGATCCCAAGAGACGTACTATTTCAATATGAGCAGAAATAATGAGAAGACCACCCTGCAGGGAACCAGTTAGCAGCCTACAGAGCCAGCCGTTGTGAGGAGGATCATTTTGATATAACGATGGAGAATGCTGGCTCATAGAAACAGGGTGGGGGCAGAACAGGCAGACACTGATACAGCAAGGCCCTGCAACATGTACAAATAATAATGCTGGTAATTGAGCAGGCTAACGCAAATGGCCCCAGCCCACCAAGTAAATCCCCTGTATGCCCTAAGCTCAGTCCAGGCCTGTAAGCAGAGCAATTTAAAAGGGACAGAAAATCCATCCTTTTATTTAATTATTTTCTGGTTGTAGAACATTAAAAAAAACTCAGTGATTATTGGTTTTCAATTTCCTACCCTTGCCATAATCTTTAGAAATATTTTTAATTTTCCCAACCACTGTGTGAAACTCGTTATGAAAGTCCTATCACTGGGGGCTACCTAGGGTTATTGCATGTGCACATTGGAGCTTCAAGTAGATATCACCTGCTTTGACCGATAACACTCAGCTACTGCACTGCCAGCGCTGAGACTTTGCGCATGTGTGAATGAAATGATAAACCACACAAGTACGTAAAAACCAGAATTTATGTTTACCTGATAAATTGCTTTCTCCTACGGTGTGTCTGGTCCACGGCTTCATCCTTACTTGTGGGAATATTCTCTTCCCCTACAGGAAATTGCAAAGGGAGCACACAGCAAAAGCTGTCCATATAGTCCCCCCTCTGGCTCCGCCCCCCAGTCATTCGACCGACGGTTAGGAGAAAAAGGAGAAACCATAGGGTGCTGTGGTGACTGTAGTGTACAGAAATAAAAAAATCGAAACCCGACTAAAAAGCCAGGGCGGGCCGTGGACCGTACACACCGTAGGAGAAAGAAATTTATCAGGTAAACATAAATTCTGTTTTCTCCTACATTGGTGTGTCCGGTCCACGGCTTCATCCTTACTTGTGGGAACCAATACCAAAGCTTTAGGACACGGATGAAGGGAGGGAACAAGTCAGGTTACCTAAACGGAAGGCACCACAGCTTGCAAAACCTTTCTCCCAAAAATAGCCTCCGAAGAAGCATCGAATTTATAAAATTTGGCAAAAGTATGCAGAGAAGACCAAGTCGCTGCCTTACAGATCTAATCAACAGAAGCCTCGTTCTTGAAGGCCCATGTGGAAGCCACAGCTCTAGTAGAGTGAGCTGTAATTCGTTCAGGAGGCTGCCGTCCGGCAGTCTCATAAGCCAATCGGATGATGCTTTTCAGCCAGAAGGAAAGAGAGGTAGCAGTAGCTTTCTGCCCTCTCCTCTTACCAGAATAAATGACAAACAAGGATGATGTCTGTCTGTAATCCTTCGTTGCTTCTAAATAGAATTTTAAAGCACGGACCACATCTAAGTTGTGTAACAAACGTTCCTTCTTCGAAACTGGATTCGGACACAGAGAAGGAACAACTATTTCCTGGTTAATATTCCTGTTGGAAACCACTTTTGGAAGAAAACCAGGTTTGGTACGTAAAACAACCTTATCTGTATGGAATACCAGATAGGGTGAAGTACACTGCAAAGCAGACAATTCAGAAACTCTTCTAGCAGAAGAAATAGCAACTAAAAACAGAACTTTCCAAGATAGTAACTTAATATCTATGGAATGTAAAGGTTCAAACGGAACCCCTTGAAGAACTGAAAGAACTAAGTTTAGACTCCATGGAGGAGTCATGGGTCTGTAGACAGGCTTGATTTTGACTAAGGCCTGTACAAACGCCTGTACATCTGGCACTGCTGCCAGACGTTTGTGCAACAAAACAGACAGAGCAGATATCTGTCCTTTAAGAGAACTCGCTGACAACCCGTTATCCAAACCCTCTTGGAGAAAGGAAAGTATCCTAGGAATTTTAATTTTACTCCAAGAGAATCCCTTGGATTCGCACCAACAGATATATTTTTTCCATATCTTATGGTAAATTTTCCTAGTCACAGGTTTTCTGGCTTGGACCAGAGTATCTATAACTGAATCTGAAAACCCACGCTTAGATAAAATCAAGCGTTCAATTTCCAAGCAGTCAGTTGCAGAGAGACTAGATTTGGATGTTCGAATGGACCTTGTACTAGAAGATCCTGTCTCAAAGGTAGCTTCCATGGTGGAGCCGATGACATATTCACCAGGTCTGCATACCAAGTCCTGCGTGGCCACGCAGGAGCTATCAGAATCACAGAGGCCTTCTCCTGTTTGATCCTGGCTACAAGCCTGGGAAGGAGAAGGAACGGTGGAAACACATAAGCTAGGTTGAACGAACAAGGCGCCACCAATGCATCCACTAGTGTCGCCTTGGGATCCCTGGATCTGGACCCGTAGCGAGGAACCTTGGAGTTCTGACGGGACGCCATCAGATCCATGTCTGGAATGCCCCATAGTCGAGTTAACTGGGCAAAGACCTCCGGGTGGAGTTCCCACTCCCCCGGATGGAAAGTCTGACGACTCAGATAATCCGCCTCCCAGTTGTCTACTCCTGGGATGTGAATTGCAGATAGGTGGCAGGAGTGATCCTCCGCCCATTTGATGATCTTGGATACCTCTCTCATCGCCGAGGAACTCTTTGTTCCCCCCTGATGATTGACGTACGCTACAGTCGTCATGTTGTCCGACTGAAATCTTATGAACCTGGCCTTCGCTAGTTGAGGCCAAGCCAGGAGCGCATTGAATATCGCTCTCAGTTCCAAAATGTTTATCGGGAGAAGAGACTCTTCCCGAGACCATAGACCCTGAGCTTTCAGGGAGTCCCAGACCGCGCCCCAGCCTAAGAGACTGGCGTCGGTCGTGACAATGAGCCACTCTGGCCTGCGGAAACTCATTCCCTGAGACAGGTGATCTTGAGTCAACCACCAGCGGAGTGAGTCTCTGGTTAACTGGTCTACTTGAATCTGGGGAGACAAATCTGCATAATCCCCATTCCATTGTTTGAGCATGCACAGTTGTAATGGTCTTAGATGAATTCGAGCAAAAGGAACCACGTCCATTGCTGCAACCATTAATCCTATTACCTCCATGCACTGAGCTATGGAAGGCTGAGGAATAGATTGAAGAACTTGACAAGCGTTTAGAAGCTTTAACTTTCTGACCTCTGTCAGAAAAATCTTCATTTCTACAAAATCTATTATTGTTCCTAGAAAAGGAACCCTTGTGGACGGGGACAGGGAACTCTTTTCTATGTTCACCTTCCACCCGTGAGACCTGAGAAAGGCTAAAACAATGTCTGTATGAGCCTTTGCTTTGGAAAGAGACGACGCTTGGATTAGAATGTCGTCTAGGTAAGGTGCTACAGAAATGCCCCTCGGCCTTAGAACCGCTAGAAGGGACCCTAGTACCTTTGTGAAAATTCTGGGAGCAGTGGCTAAACCGAACGGAAGAGCCACGAACTGGTAATGTTTGTCCAGAAAGGCGAACCTTAGTAACTGATGGTGATCTTTGTGGATAGGAATATGCAGGTACGCATCCTTTAAGTCCACGGTAGTCATATTGACCCTCCTGGATTGTTGGTAAGATCGTACGAATGGTTTCCATTTTGAATGATGGAACTCTGAGGAATTTGTTTAGTATTTTTAAATCCAGAATTGGCCTGAAAGTTCCCTCTTTTTGGGAACTACAAACAGGATTGAGTAAAAACCCAGACCTTGTTCCGCTGTTGGAACTGGTTGTATCACTCCCATCTTTAATAGGTCTCCTAATCTGGTCTGAAGATAAGCGAGACATGTGGAACCTTCCCCTTGGAGGGAGTTCCTTGAACTCTAGAAGATACCCCTGAGAGACAATTTCTAGTGCCCAGGGATCCGGAACATCTCTTGCCCAAGCCTGAGCAAAGAGAGAAAGTCTGCCCCCTACTAGATCCGGTCCCGGATCGGGGGCTACCCTTTCATGCTGTCTTGGTAGCAGCAGCAGGCTTCTTGGCCTGTTTACCCTTGTTCCAGCCTTGCAATGGTTTCCATGCTGGTTTAGGCTGGGAAGCGTTACCCTCTTGTCTAGAGGCTGCAGAGTTAGAAGCCGGTCCGTTCCTGAAATTGCGAAAGGAACGAAAATTAGACTTGTTCTTAGCCTTGAAAGGCCTATCCTGTGGGAGGGCATGGCCCTTTCCCCCAGTGATGTCAGAAATAATCTCCTTCAATTCTGGCCCGAAAAGGGTCTTACCTTTGAAAGGAAAATTAAGTAATTTTGTTTTGGACGACACATCCGCCGACCAAGATTTTAGCCAAACCGCCCTGCGCGCCACTATTGCAAAACCTGAGTTTTTCGCCGCTAATTTTGCTAGTTGAAAAGCGGCATCCAAAATAAAGGAATTAGCCAACTTTAGTGCGTGAATTCTGTCCATGACTTCATCATATGGAGTCTCCTTTTGGAGCGAACTTTCTAGTTCCTCGAACCAAAAAGACGCCGCCGTGGTGACAGGAATAATGCACGAAATTGGTTGAAGAAGGAAACCTTGCTGAACAAAAATCTTTTTAAGCAATCCTTCCAATTTTTTATCCATAGGATCTTTGAAAGCGCAACTGTCCTCTATAGGAATAGTTGTGCGCTTTGCCAACGTTGAAACTGCCCCCTCTACCTTAGGGACCGTTTGCCATGCGTCCCTTCTGGGGTCAACAATGGGGAACATTTTCTTAAATATAGGAGGTGGAACAAAAGGTATACCTGGCTTCTCCCACTCCTTATTCACTATGTCCGCTACCCTCTTGGGTATCGGAAAAGCATCAGCGTGCACTGGGACCTCTAAGAATTTGTCCATTTTGCACAACTTCTCTGGAATTACCAAAGAATCACAATCATCAAGAGTAGCTAGCACCTCCTTAAGCAGGGCGCGGAGATGTTCTAGCTTAAATTTAAATGCCACGATATCAGGTTCTGCCTGCTGAGAAATTTTTCCGGAATCAGAAATTTCTCCCTCGGACAGACCCTCCCTCACTGCCAATTCAGATTGATGTGAGGGTATAACAGATAAATTATCGTCAGCGCCTAGTTGCTCATCCTCTGTATTTAAAACTGAGCAATCATGCTTTCTGGGAAATGCTGGCAGTTTGGATAAAAGATTTGCTATAGAATTATCCATTACTGCTGTTAATTGCTGCATAGTAACAAGCATTGGCGCACTAGATGTACTAGGTATCGCCTGCGCGGGCAAAACTGGTGTTGACACTGAAGGAGAGGATGATGAACTATCCCCACTACCTTCATTAGAAGAATCATCTTGGGCAACCTTATTACATGTGACAGTACTGTCCTTACTTTGTTTGGACGCCATGGCACAATTTGCACATACATTTAAAGGGGGAACCACCTTGGCCTCCATACACACAGAACATATGCTATCTGAAGGTACAGACATGTTAGGCAGATTTAGGTAGGCTATTAATGCAATAAAAACGATTTTACACAAAACCGTTACTGTCTCTTTAAATAATAAAAGGAACACACTATTTCTGAATGTTCAAAAAACTATGAAGGAAATATCCGATCTTTATAAAATTTACACCCCAATGTCTTAATGCTTTGAAAGTATTGCACACCAAATATGAAGTTTCTAGACCCTTAAATAAGCAAACCGGAGCTAATTGTTCAATTAACCGGTTTAAACACACTACAGTCCCTGCCACAGACTTTGCTGCAGCTTTTACCTTCCTTAGGGGTTATTCACCACAGAAATAAGCCTTCCGGAGTCTGTTTCTCAGCCACAGGACCCTCTCACATGAAGCTGCATGCACTGCCTTTGGAAGTAACTGCGCAACTGAGGCGCAAAAATGAGGCCTCCTCCCTCTGCACACCAGAGTGAAGGGGCCTTTCTGACTAGATTAGGCGTCTAAACCAATGCCAGGCATAATTAAAACGTTCCCAAAAGTGTTTCTAAGTTCATAAAACACTCCAAATGTCATAAGAATATGATATAAGCAAATCGATTTAGCCCACAATAGTGTCAACCAGTATAGAGCCCAATATATAAGCCTTTAATCTGTTACTGAGTCTAAGAAAATGGCTTACCGGTCCCATGAGGGAAAACTGACAGTCTTCTAGCATTACTATGTGTTGTTAGAAAAGAGACTGGTCATACCTGAAGCAGATGAGTCTGCAAACTGTTACCCCCAACTGAAGTTCTCTGGTTTCAACAGTCCTGCGTGGTAACAGCAATGGATTTTAGTTACTGGTGCTAAAATCATACTCCTCTTTTAACAGAACTCTTCATCACTTTCTGTTGTAGAGTAAATAGTACAAACCGGCACTATTTTAAAATAACAAACTCTTGATAGAAGAAATAAAACTACAACTAACACCACATACTCTTTACCATCCCCGTGGAGATGCTACTTGTTCAGAGCAGGCAAAGAGAATGACTGGGGGGCGGAGCCAGAGGGGGGACTATATGGACAGCTTTTGCTGTGTGCTCCCTTTGCCATTTCCTGTAGGGGAAGAGAATATTCCCACAAGTAAGCATGAAGCCGTGGACCGGACACACCAATGTAGGAGAAATGAGTAGTATATTTAATACACAAGCTGCTTGTCTAAATAGCTCCAATTGGTGGAATGAACAATGAGAACCAACGCATCTGAAATGTCAGGGATGTATGTTCATTAGGAGAAAAAAAAAAAAAGAAAGAAAATCAGCTATAGTTTCCAATTTATGGTAAAAGGCAGATATGTACCTAATGAACACCCTGCACTTAGTACCTGCTTTTACTATTCATGTATTTACGGTCAACGCTTGGAACGCTCCCAGTAAGCATGTGTGACATGTGCAGGAAAAGAACACAGTCACACCTATAATATACAGACACAGCACATGAAAGCAAACAAGCACTGTGCTGCAAGTATTTAAAACTCATTTTGTTAGCAAAATTTGCATTGTGTCACAGTCCAGATACACACCCTCCTCTAATGGGACAGAAATAAATTAGCTGAAGCACTGAGCAAGCAATTAAGCAGAATGTTGTCAGGCACTCCTGCCTCTGGTTGCAACGCTAATACAGGTAAATAAGAGGGTAGAACATGGATGAACTGTTTTTATTAATATGAACAATTCAATATTTTAATTATTAATCTTAAAAGGGACAAAACACACTGAGCATTTTATAATGTTTTGTTATACATAATGAAACCATATAGCAACATACTTTCATTATATTTTAGGTTATGTTATTTTGCCCCCTTTCCATGTCATTTAGCTTTGGACACTGAAGATTGTCTAAATCTCAGACTTGCTACATATATATACAGTTGTATGTAAACGTTTAGGCAATGACAATTTCCCTGATTTTCATTTATAAATAATTGGGTGTTTGGATCAGCAATTTCATTTTGATCTATCAAATAACTGAAGGACACAGTAATATTTTAGTAGTGAAATGAGGTTTATTGGATTAACAGAAAATGTGCACTATGCATCAAAACTAAATTAGACAGGTGCATAAATTTGGGCACCCAAACAGAAATATTGCATCAATATTTATTAGAGCCTCCTTTAGCAGAAATAACAGCCTCTAGGCGCTTCCTATAGCCTGTAATGAGTGTCTGGATTCTGGATAAAGGTATTTTGGACCATTCCTCCTTGGAAAACATCTCAAGTTCAGTTAGGTTTGATTGCTGCTGAGCATGGACAGCCCGCTTCAAATCACCCCACAGATTTTCAATGATATGCGGGTCTGGGATGGCCATTCCAGAACATCGTACTTGATCCTCTGCATAAATGCCAGAGTAAACTTTGAGCTGTGTTTTGGGTCGTTGTCTTGTTGAAATATCCAGCCCCGGCGTAACTTCAACTTTGTGACTGATTCCTCAACAATATTCTCAAGTATCTGCTGATATTGAGTGGAAACCATGCAACCCTTAACTTTAACAAGATTCCCAGTACTGGCACTGGCCCCACAGCATGATGGAACATCCATCAAATTTTACTGTGGATAGCAAATGTTTGTCTTGGAACACTGTCTTTTGCCGCCATGCATAACGCTCCTTGTTATGACCAAATAACTCAATCTTTATTTCATCAGTCCACAGCACCTTCTTCTAAAATGAAGCAGGCTTGTCCAAATGTGCATTTGCACACCTCAAGCGAATGTTTGTGGTGTGTGTGCAAAAAAGGCTTCTTCCGCACCACTCTCCCATACAGCTTCTCCTTGTGCAAAGTGCGCTGAATTGTTGAACGATGCACAGTGACATCATCTGGAGCAAGATGATGTTGTAGGTCTTTGGAGGTGGTTTGTGGACTGTTTTTGACCGTTCTCACCATCCTTTACCTCTCTCTGATTTTTTTTTCTTGGCCTGCCACTTCAGGCCTTGAAAAGAACTGCGCCTGTGGTCTTCCATTTCCCCACAGTGGACACTGACAGCTTAAATCTCTGTCATAGCTTTTTGTAGCCTTCGATTAAACCATAATGTTGAACAATCTTTGTTTTCAGGTCATTTGAGAGTTGTTTTGAGGCCCCCATGTTGCCACTCTTCAGAGGAGAGTCAAAGAACAACAGCTTGCAATTGGCTACCTTAAATAGCCTCTCTCGTGATTGGATGCACCCGTCTATGAAGTTCAAGGCTTAATGGGCTCACCAAACCAATTGTGTGTTCCAATTAATCAGTGCTAAGTAGTTACAGGTATTCAAATCAACAAAATGACATGGGTGCCCAAATTTATGCACGTCTAATTTTGTTTTGATGCATATTGCACATTTTCTGTTAATCCAATAAACCTCATTTCACTACTGAAATATTACGGTGTCCTTCAGTTATTTGATAGATCAAAATGAAATTGCTGATCCAAACACCCAATTATTTATAAATGAAAATTATGGAAATTGTCATGGGTGCCTAAACTTTTGTATACAACTGTATGTCCCTAATTAGCTTCAACTAATAACTGCAAAACAGTGTACTTTATACTAACAATATGACCATGGCTAACCTTGCTGTCTGAAGACTAAAGCCCAGATGGCTCATCCAAAAAGGCAAATAGTGGGTGGATTTTGGCTATTGAAAAACAACTGCTGTAAAAAGGATGTTCATTTTAAAAATGTTAAGACTTGGCTGATATCCTATTATATAGCAGCGTAAAAGAAATGTCTTGTATGTACAAGGTTTTAATGTCCTTTAAAATGTCCTTTTTAATTTTGTATAGCGGTGAAGCTCAGTGATTGTTTGTGGCTTAAAAACAGGTCAGTGTCAGGACATTTTCCCTGATTGTAGGAATTAGTTGCTGAATTAAATATCCTTAAGATAAGGTTTAAAACGGAACGTGCTGGAGCTTACAACAGCATGGGTGGGCGTAACGTAAGTTGATGTATACTGAAGAGACCATGAGAAAGGGAGCCAATTAGCTACCACTGTGGCCAGTACTGACAAATCCAGTAGAAAATAGCGCTACTTGACTGTTACCTTAGTATCCTGTGAGTTCTATCACTAGAATATCAGCCAGGGCTCCTTCAATCCTGTGTAGAAAGCAGACCAATGAATGGTTAATACAACAAAGATATCACTTAAACTGTACTACTGCATAACTAACTCAAGGTGTTCCAAATTCCTTGCTAGCAGTCATATGCAAAGCAGTCTCTTCATGAGCTCTCAAGGCATGAGGAGAAAACCGTTATACAAAGCGCCTCCAACTAACGGGTTTATGTTGGCATCTCCTTGAAAAGAATGCAGCAGCATTTACAATTTATATGAACGTTACTCAATATTGCTATGATTGAGAAACCATAAAACAACTCATCTGCAGGTTAAGTATTCCGCTAAAATTGTTCTAGAGCAACATGTTGCTAGCTGAAGGCAAATAAAGCCTTAATTTTTTATCTTTCATGATTCAACTAGAGCATGTGATTTTAAACAACTTTCCAATTTACTTCTATTATTAAATTTGCCTCATTCTCTTGGTATATATCGTTTCAGGAGCAGCAATGCACAGAGATAATTGATCATATCAGGTAAACCAATAACGAGGCGTTTATGTGCGCCCACCAATCAGCAGTTAACTCCCAGTAGTGCATCGTTGCCCCTGAGCCTATCTAGGCATGCTTTTCCACTAAGGAAACCAAGAATAAAGCAAGTTACATCATAGTAAATTGGAAAGTTGTTTAAAAATCTCATGCTCTAGCTAAATCTTGAAAGAGTAATTTTGACTTTACTGCCCCTTTAAACTTCAGGACATATTCAGCCCAATATTCTAGACAAAGGCGCTTTGAGAAACTATTTTGATAACCTCAAAACCTTGCACTGTAAACCCACTTTGAGGCATCCATTTAGAGCCTGCTTTGAATAAAGCTGCTACCAAACAAGGACTTCAAGAGCTAGTTATGAAATAGTGCTTTTTAAAAGGGATATCATACAAAGTAACTCATTGGTCTATTTTTGCTATGCAAGAATGAAGGCTCACTGATTGATACGCAATTGGTAAAGCTTTATTGTTCTCCAAAATTAGGTGTGAATGCTAGCAAAGAATTTAGTTTCTCAATTTGTTTAGCAAAAGAGACGAGAGGGACTTGAGCACTTGAGAGGGAATATATATATTTATATTTTTTTTTTTTTTTTTGAGCGGAAGATGATTAAATGTATTTGAAATTTAGGAGCCAGATGAGTGTATAGTATATGAACAGATGAATAATAAATTTCTAGGATTCATGGCTCTCTGGATTTGTCATGTCTTGACCAGTTTCTAAATAATTCATACGATGGCATGAAGTAAATTTCATTCAGCAACGACAAATCTACAAGTATTTGGGATACTAATGGCCCCTATTTAACATTTCAACCGTTTATAACAAATTCTATTTCAAAAAGTTGTAGTTGTGGTCCTTAGATTACCAATGCTAATTATTTTAAAATTGAGAGGATGAAATATAAGATAAATCTAGCCATCCAGCAGGTGCACACAGTTTGTTCCAAAATAACATGTTTATCAGATAAACTAATTGGGTAAATTTCTGCATGCAGTTTGTGTGAGATAACCTTAATGCACAATATAATTTCAAATGTCACAGTAACTGGTCAGCAGAGTAATTAAAGGCTACACAACAAACATACATATCTTTAAAATGACGCTAAATATCCAAAAGAAGAACTATTTTTCTCTACAATAAAAAAAAAAATGTACAAACATTCCTAAAGCCATGCGAAGTGTACATACATACATACATACATACATAATGCCTATTAGATAAGTCTGAAAACGAAATATAAATGTATGAAAAACTAAATCAAAAGGCAAAACAATTTAGCAATGGGATGGGAGGCTTGGTGCTCTTGGATCGGCTGTTGATAATAAACCCCAAATAATATGGGAATATAAATTCTAATACAAAAAGTCAAGTCGCTATAAATAGCTTTTCCCAAATTCTGGAACAAAGGGCACTCCAGGCCCAAAGGGTCTTAAACCTATACATATTAAATAATGAATAAAAAGGTACACTGATGAAAATACCCACTTGTCTAGGGTGATCTTCTCCCACTCTCTCAAGAAGGCTGTAATCCTGCCACCGTCCTAGGGGGATGACCTGAGAAGTGGGAGACAAGGAGTCAAAAGCTCTCCTTTATAACAGCCTTCGCCGACAGGGGTAAATATATTATTGGAAGACCAAAGGAAAACGCTGAAGAAATTATGCTTATAAGCATTAATTATAATGTTAAGAGGTTTATCCTTTGCGCACAGAAGACTTAGCTGGTTTGCCTGGCATTTTAATTCTGGAAATATTGTGTTACAGTAGGGCTAATTGTTGATATCAAAACGATGAACTTGTTATTTCAACTACATTACAATGCATTTCAACAGCCTTCATAATTCAAGACTAGCTATCAATGATTAAACACTAATTAAAAAAAAAATTTTTTAAAAAAATGTGTCAAATAAAATAAAGAAAAGGAGAGACTGGAAAAAAAACAGAACACACATTTGTACTTACCATTAAATCTGTTTCTGCACACTTTTTACCCTTAGTGGGAATATGGTCTCTTGGCTTTCTGGAGTAGGTGGAAACTAAAAAGGACAATATACTGTAAAATAGTTTTTACCTTAATGTGTTTCTAATGACTTGTTATACAAGCTGCAGAACATAAAATGTATGAGAAATAGTCTCTTTAGTTTTAATTTTCTATATGAAATAGTTGGTTTTGTTCTTTAACACCACAACCCATCAAAATGGATTGAGCTTTCAGGGAAATCAGATCTCCTTATGTTTTCACTTCCTGTACACACAAATGCTTCCTCATCTTATTTCTGTTTGTTTACCAAATCCCAATACTTCGAGAAAACAATTGGAAATTTGCATTTTGCTTCTCATCTCTCCTACATCCCACAGGGAGTGTAATTTCTAATGCTGGCTATTTTTATACATCTTTTTACAGCCTATACTTATGTATAGAAACTTTCAGTATAGGTAGAAATACCAAACACAAAATCACCTATTTTAAATGCCAATAGAAAAGGTAAAGCAGCGATTTGTAAATAATTTAATTCAATCTAGCACAAATGAAACTGGAGAAAAATTTTAAGTGAACCGTACCTTTAAGGGTACCACTTCCTCCCACATAACCCCATCCCCTCATACCATGAGTCTAAATTTAGCTAAGCAAAAAACTATGTTGAGAAAGACAGGAGAAGAAAAAAAAAAGTAGATAGTACTCCACACTGTTTCTGAACTTGCTGAGTAAATTTCTTCAGAAGCTAAGAAACCTTAAAGTGACATTGCACATATGCATACATGTTTTGTAGATGATCCATTTCAATAGCTCATCTGGGAGTGTTTTTGTAACAATGTATAGTTTTGCTTATTTTTTTTTAACATTGTGCTGATTTTCAGACTCCTAACCAAGCCCCAAAGTATCAGATTAAGACTGAAGTCTACAGATTGCTGCTTGCTCCGATTTGCTTCTTTTCATATACAAGGGAGGGGGAGAGTGTCTGCTCTTCCTGCTTTCCAAGCCCCTTTCACTGGGTGATCCAGCCTAATCTCATCAACAGTGCTAAATTGCCCCTAATGAAGTTTTAAAAAGGTTTTATAATAGATTATTATATCAGTATCTGTGCACATTCTTCTTTATAGAAGTGGCTATTACATGCAGTTATATAAAGATTGGTGTATACTGTCCCTTTAAACAGGCCCAAACGCTTCTCTGTTCATAGTTCAGAAGCCTGAATAGACAAATTATAAAAAACAGGAGCCAGACAAAAGGATATAACTGTAACTGTACTCACACCAAAGTGTCTGAAAGAATTGACTAAGGTTACGGTCCTCAAAAAAAGTTTTAAAAAAAATCGCTCCCTTTGGGTAAAGATTGGAAACTAATGGATTCAATAGTATGCTTCCTTACATTTAGATGAAAGCAAAAAAAACTTTCAGGGGTATTTAAAAGGCCCTGTATAGTTCATCCAAGATAAGGAGAGACTCAGATTAAAATAACATCATCCCTAAAATTTCAAAACAACACCTAGCTAATAAACATAGCTACAGGAAAACAATATACTAGTGCAACAATTATTGTAAGTTAAGAAGTAAACTCAAGATTACCCATAAGATTCCAGGGACATCAACCCCCCCAAAAAAAATTAAAGGATAAAATATAATATATAAAAAAGGTACAGTAACAATTTTTGTAAAATCCAGAAAGCTGGGGAATCACTACCATTTTTTACACTGAAACTAACCACACAAATGGCATAACTTGACCGTAAAAAAAATAAATAAAAAAAAGTATTGTACCTTACCTGCTGCAAAGGGTATGACAGCTTTACACAAGCAGCTAAATTTATTTATAAAAAAAACATAATTTATGCTTACCTGATAAATTCCTTTCTTCTGTTGTGTGATCAGTCCACGGGTCATCATTACTTCTGGGATATAACTCCTCCCCAACAGGAAATGCAAGAGGATTCACCCAGCAGAGCTGCATATAGCTCCTCCCCTCTACGTCAGTCCCAGTCATTCGACCAAGAATCAACGAGAAAGGAGTAACCAAGGGTGAAGTGGTGACTGGAGTATAATTTAAAAGATATTTACCTGCCTTAAAACAGGGCGGGCCGTGGACTGATCACACAACAGAAGAAAGGAATTTATCAGGTAAGCATAAATTATGTTTTCTTCTGTTATGTGTGATCAGTCCACGGGTCATCATTACTTCTGGGATACCAATACCAAAGCAAAAGTACACGGATGACGGGAGGGATAGGCAGGCTCATTATACAGAAGGAACCACTGCCTGAAGAACCTTTCTCCCAAAAATAGCCTCCGAAGAAGCAAAAGTGTCAAATTTGTAAAATTTGGAAAAAGTATGAAGCGAAGACCAAGTTGCAGCCTTGCAAATCTGTTCAACAGAGGCCTCATTCTTAAAGGCCCAAGTGGAAGCCACAGCTCTAGTGGAGTGAGCTGTAATTCTTTCAGGAGGCTGCTGTCCAGCAGTCTCATAGGCTAAACGTATTATGCTACGAAGCCAAAAAGAGAGAGAGGTAGCAGAAGCTTTTTGACCTCTCCTCTGTCCAGAATAAACGACAAACAGGGAAGAAGTTTGGCGAAAATCTTTAGTTGCCTGCAAGTAGAACTTGAGGGCACGAACTACATCCAGATTGTGTAGAAGACGTTCCTTCTTTGAAGAAGGATTTGGACACAAGGATGGAACAACAATCTCTTGATTGATATTCCTGTTAGTGACTACCTTAGGTAAGAACCCCGGTTTAGTACGCAGAACTACCTTGTCTGAGTGAAAAATCAGATAAGGAGAGTCACAATGTAAAGCTGATAACTCAGAGACTCTTCGAGCCGAGGAAATAGCCATTAAAAACAGAACTTTCCAAGATAACAATTTTATATCAATGGAATGAAGGGGTTCAAACGGAACACCCTGTAAAACGTTAAGAACTAAGTTTAAACTCCATGGCGGAGCAACAGCTTTAAACACAGGCTTGATCCTAGCTAAAGCCTGACAAAAGGCCTGGACGTCTGGATTTTCTGACAGACGCCTGTGTAACAAGATGGACAGAGCTGAAATCTGTCCCTTTAATGAACTAGCTGATAAACCCTTTTCTAAACCTTCTTGTAGAAAGGACAATATCCTAGGGATCCTAACCTTACTCCAGGAGTAACGTTTGGATTCGCACCAGTATAGGTATTTACGCCATATTTTATGGTAAATCTTTCTGGTAACAGGCTTCCTAGCCTGTATCAGGGTATCAATAACCGACTCAGAAAAACCACGTTTTGATAAAATCAAGCGTTCAATTTCCAAGCAGTCAGCTTCAGAGAAGTTAGATTTTGATGTCTGAATGGACCCTGTATCAGAAGGTCCTGTCTTAGAGGTAGAGACCAAGGCGGACAGGATGACATGTCCACTAGATCTGCATACCAAGTCCTGCGTGGCCATGCAGGCGCTATTAGAATCACTGATGCTCTCTCCTGTTTGATTTTGGCAATCAATCGAGGAAGCAGCGGGAAGGGTGGAAACACATAAGCCATCCCGAAGTTCCAAGGTGCGGTCAAAGCATCTATCAGAACCGCTCCCGGATCCCTGGATCTGGACCCGTAGTGAGGAAGTTTGGCGTTCTGGCGAGACGCCATGAGATCTATCTCTGGTTTGCCCCAACGTCGAAGTATTTGGGCAAAGACCTCCGGATGAAGTTCCCACTCCCCCGGATGAAAAGTCTGGCGACTCAAAAAATCCGCCTCCCAGTTCTCCACTCCCGGGATGTGGATTGCTGACAGGTGGCAAGAGTGAGACTCTGCCCAGCGAATTATCTTTGATACTTCCATCATTGCTAGGGAGCTTCTTGTCCCTCCCTGATGGTTGATGTAAGCTACAGTCGTGATGTTGTCCGACTGAAACCTGATGAACCCCCGAGTTGTTAATTGGGGCCAAGCCAGAAGGGCATTGAGAACTGCTCTCAATTCCAGAATGTTTATTGGAAGGAGACTCTCCTCCTGATTCCATAGTCCCTGAGCCTTCAGAGAATTCCAGACAGCGCCCCAACCTAGTAGGCTGGCGTCTGTTGTTACAATTGTCCAGTCTGGCCTGCTGAATGGCATCCCCCTGGACAGGTGTGGCCGATAAAGCCACCATAGAAGAGAATTTCTGGTCTCTTGATTCAGATTCAGAGTAGGGGACAAATCTGAGTAATCCCCATTCCACTGACTTAGCATGCACAATTGCAGCGGTCTGAGGTGTAGGCGTGCAAAAGGTACTATGTCCATTGCCGCTACCATTAAGCCGATCACCTCCATGCATTGAGCTACTGACGGGTGTTGAATGGAATGAAGGACACGGCATGCATTTAGAAGCTTTGTTAACCTGTCTTCTGTCAGGTAAATCTTCATTTCTACAGAATCTATAAGAGTCCCCAAGAATGGAACTCTTGTGAGAGGAAAAAGAGAACTCTTCTTTTCGTTCACTTTCCATCCATGCGACCTTAGAAATGCCAGAACTAACTCTGTATGAGACTTGGCAGTTTGAAAGCTTGAAGCTTGTATTAGAATGTCGTCTAGATACGGAGCTACCGAAATCCCTCGCGGTCTTAGTACCGCCAGAAGGGCACCCAGAACCTTTGTGAAGATTCTTGGAGCCGTAGCCAATCCGAATGGAAGAGCTACAAACTGGTAGTGCCTGTCTAAGAAGGCAAACCTTAGGTACCGGTGATGATCTTTGTGAATCGGTATGTGAAGGTAAGCATCTTTTAAATCCACTGTGGTCATGTACTGACCCTTTTGGATCATGGGTAAGATTGTCCGAATAGTTTCCATTTTGAACGATGGAACTCTTAGGAATTTGTTTAGAATCTTTAAATCTAAGATTGGCCTGAAAGTTCCCTCTTTTTTGGGAACCACAAACAGGTTTGAGTAGAACCCTTGTCCTTGTTCCGACCGCGGAACCGGATGGATCACTCCCATTAATAACAGATCTTGTACACAGCGTAGAAACGCTTCTTTCTTTATCTGGTTTGTTGACAACCTTGACAGATGAAATCTCCCTCTTGGGGGAGATAATTTGAAGTCTAGAAGGTATCCCTGAGATATGATCTCTAGCGCCCAGGGATCCTGAACATCTCTTGCCCAGGCCTGGGCGAAGAGAGAAAGTCTGCCCCCCACTAGATCCGGTCCCGGATCGAGGGCTCTCGGTTCATGCTGTCTTTGGGGCAGCAGCAGGTTTCCTGGCCTGCTTGCCCTTGTTCCAGGACTGGTTAGGTTTCCAGCCTTGCCTGTAACGAGCAACAGCTCCCTCCTGTTTTGGTGCAGTGGAGGTTGATGCTGCTCCTGTTTTGAAATTCCGAAAGGGACGAAAATTAGACTGTCTAGCCTTAGCTTTGGCTTTGTCTTGAGGTAGGGCGTGGCCCTTACCTCCTGTAATGTCAGCGATAATTTCTTTCAAACCGGGCCCAAATAAAGACTGCCCCTTGAAAGGTATATTAAGTAATTTGGACTTAGAAGTAACATCAGCTGACCAGGATTTTAGCCACAGCGCCCTACGTGCCTGGATTGCGAATCCTGAGTTCTTAGCCGTAAGTTTGGTTAAATGTACTACGGCCTCCGAAATGAATGAATTAGCTAGTTTAAGGACTCTAAGCCTGTCCGTAATGTCGTCTAGCGTAGATGAACTAAGGTTCTCTTCCAGAGACTCAATCCAAAATGCTGCCGCAGCCGTAATCGGCGCGATACATGCAAGGGGTTGCAATATAAAACCTTGTTGAACAAACATTTTCTTAAGGTAACCCTCTAATTTTTTATCCATTGGATCTGAAAAAGCACAGCTATCCTCCACCGGGATAGTGGTACGCTTAGCTAAAGTAGAAACTGCTCCCTCCACCTTAGGGACCGTTTGCCATAAGTCCCGAGTGGTGGCGTCTATTGGAAACATCTTTCTAAATATTGGAGGGGGTGAGAACGGCACACCGGGTCTATCCCACTCCTTAGTAACAATTTCAGTTAGTCTCTTAGGTATAGGAAAGTATTTATCCAACCTACACAATTTCTCTGGTATTGCAACGGTGTTACAATCATTGAGAGCTGCTAAAACCTCCCCTAGTAATACACGGAGGTTCTCCAATTTAAATTTAAAATTTGAAATATCTGAATCCAATCTGTTTGGATCAGAACCGTCACCCACAGAATGAAGCTCTCCGTCCTCATGCTCTGCAAGCTGTGACGCAGTATCAGACATGACCCTAGTATTGTCAGCGCACTCTGTTCTCACCCCAGAGTGATCACGCTTGCCTCTTAGTTCTGGTAATTTAGACAAAACTTCAGTCATAACAGTAGCCATATCTTGTAATGTTATCTGTAATGGTCGCCCAGATGTACTAGGCGCCATAATATCACGCACCTCCCGGGCGGGAGATGCAGGTACTGCCGCGTGAGGCGAGTTAGTCGGCATAACTCTCCCCTCGCTGTTTGGTGAAATTTGTTCAAATTGTACAGATTGACTTTTATTTAAAGTAGCATCAATACAGTTAGTACATAAATTTCTATTGGGCTCCACCTTGGCATTGGAACAAATGACACAGATATCTTCCTCTGAGTCAGACATGTTTAACACACTAGCAATAAACTTGCAACTTGGTTATAATCTTTTTTAGCAAAAACGTACTGTGCCTCAAAGAGGTACTAAACGATTAAATGACAGTTGAAATAATGAACTGAAAAACAGTTATAGCATCAAACTTTAAAACAACACAACTTTTAGTAAAGGTTTGTTCCCATTAGTAAAATAACAATAATTAAATTTGACATAAAAAATTACAGAGCAACGTTTTTATTCACAGTCAATATAAAATTCTCACAGCTCTGCTGAGAGAATCTACCTCCCTCCAAAGAAGTTTGAAGACCCCTGAGATCTGTCAGAGATGAACCGGATCATGCAGGAAATATAAGAGTAGCTGACTGGAAATTTTTGATGCGTAGCAAAGAGCGCCAAAAACGGCCCCTCCCTCTCACACACAGCAGTGAAGAGAAACGAAACTGTCACAATTAAAAGCAAACAACTGCCAAGTGGAAAATAATGCCCAAATATTTATTCACTCAGTACCTCAGAAATGTAAACGATTCTACATTCCAGCAAAAACGTTTAACATGATAAATACTTATTAAAAGGATTAGTGACTTTTAACAGAGTAGTTCCGGTGAAATACCATCCCCAGAATACTGAAATGTATACATACATGTCATTATAACGGTATGGCAGGATTTTCTCATCAATTCCATTCAGAAAATAAAAACTGCTACATACCTCAATGCAGATTCATCTGCCCGCTGTCCCCTGATCTGAAGCTTTTACCTCCCTCAGATGGCCGAGAACAGCAATATGATCTTAACTACTCCGGTTAAAATCATAGTAAAAAACTCTGGTAGATTCTTCCTCAAACTCTGCCAGAGAAGTAATAACACGCTCCGGTGCTATTGTAAAATAACAAACTTTTGATTGAAGTCATAAAAACTAAGTATAATCACCATAGTCCTCTCACACATCCTATCTAGTCGTTGGGTGCAAGAGAATGACTGGGACTGACGTAGAGGGGAGGAGCTATATGCAGCTCTGCTGGGTGAATCCTCTTGCATTTCCTGTTGGGGAGGAGTTATATCCCAGAAGTAATGATGACCCGTGGACTGATCACACATAACAGAAGAAACATTAATACCATCCACTAGGAGGTAGTATGGCCCCAGCTCATACTAATTCTAAGAAGATAGTAGCTTTATTGACACTTACAGCAAGAGGTGGGGTATAAATGGATATAGGAGGCATTTTCAGATTTTGGAGACAATACTCCACCTACTTCAGCAACCAAGAAACCATAGTCACACTAGTTCTGAACAAGGAAGAGATAGAAAAGACCATGGTGTTGTATACATACACTTCCAAAAATGATAAACAGCATAAAGCAGTAGCATAAAATCTTAAAATACGTAGAGCTTTATACGTACTTTGATGTTGTGCCAAATTTCTTGTAAAATTATAGCTTAAACCATTAGTAGACTAGAAATTAGCATATGAGCCTACCTAGGTTAAGTTTTCAACTCAAAATACCAAGAGAACAAAGCAAATTTGATAAAAGTGAACTGGAAAGTTGTTTAAAATTGCATACCCTAGCTGAATCAAAAGTCAATTTCTTCATGTATCAGTGGCATATATCAACAAATAAGCAATGAAAAATTAAATACAATGAACAAACATTGGAAAAACATTTTAAAAGCAGTTTTGATGGACAGATTTGCAGGGCTATGATATTTCAGAGCAATTCAAGGATACACTCCTTGAAAGCCTGGTGTGATTCATGTTCCTCATCCACATTGCTATGGCCAATAAGAAAATGTACTAATTGGAAATCTGAGACTCACAGTATCATTGCCCGATACAAAATCTCAGGATAACTTTAGTATACACACTGGCCCTTTGGGGGAAATAAATGACTTCAAAACAAATGTTAAAAATTACAGGATTACTACATGTATTAATTTCTTGCAGTATACATTTGTTTTCTTTAAATAAGCCCTTTACAGATTTTAGTTGATATATGTTTTAAGTCAGCAAATAAATATTTTATTCTGCTTTAAAAAAAAAAAAAAGTGTGTAGATTAAAAACCCATTATTGGACTACCAGATATAAACTTAAAATCAACAGATGAAGTCACTTGACATTAAACTGGATATGAACTAATGAAACCTGAGTTTATGCCTAGCTGATCAGTTGTATGCATAACACAGCAAGCGGCATAAATAAAATAAAACCATTAAAAGAGCAATTTACAAATTACTTTTGTAATATTGAAACCACATCAAACCATATACATTTTTACTCAAAATCTATGCAATTGAATGTAAGCATCTTCTCTGGCCAATATTCAGGGTCATCACATAAAGTATAAAATTAATCATCAATTCTTTGTACTTATATATTACTTCAAGCGACACAATTATTGAAATCATTAAAATTGAAGTAATATACAAGTATGCCAAAATCATAGTGAGTGGTGAAAACAAAATAGAGCTTTGGTAATTAAACCATTTCACTTCATACTATGCAGCATGGGGATTTTTAAGATTGTAAACACAGTTTGAAAACCTGTACATCAAGGCAGGACAGGACATTTGAAGACAAATTGGTATTTTTGCTACCAAGCACTTTCTAGTTTAAGGTGTCTGGAGCACTTTATCAAAAAGGTTTTATCAAGTAATACATTTTCTAACAGCAGTCTCCAGGTAAAACAAAAAGACACAATACTACCCTTCTATAGCTTTGCAGAAATATTAAAGGGTTAATTTGCATTTTTACCTTTAACTTTTTTCCTAATATATTTTAATTTATTAAATATTTTCCAATAGTAAAACAGAAGCTCCTGTAAGAATATATATCATACATCTAGATTATGCTAAACATTCAAAATAATAACTCAATCCAATCTAAGAATACATAAAACAAATTCTCAGCAAGTGAGCAGTCCCTTCCCCCCCCCCCCCCCCCCACAAATTTAGAGATACCAGTAAACTTTAGATTTCTCTAGTTTGAGAGTCATTCTGTGAAATCTATTTATGTGCATAGTATAAATCCATTATTCACTTCATCTTATCTCAAGAAGAACCCCTGGTTGGGGGGGGGGGGGGAGGCAAGCAACATGAAATATTTCAGTGTCTACCATTCCTTACACCAGGGGTGTCCAAACTTTGCTCTCCAGAGGTTTTGGAACTACATTTCCCATGATGCTCAGCTAGATAAAGTGCTGGCTGAGCATCATCGGAAATGTAGTTCCAAAACCTCTGGAGAGCAAAGTTTGGACACCCCTGCCTTACACTAACTGCTGAGGAAGGGGAGACATCACTATAATAAACACTGATACTTTCATGTATTTACAATAAGTGTGGATCATTCTTTGACTAAATGAACAGTATGGGCTAATTCAGACTCTGGTGCATGTGACTCAGACAGGTGATTGGCATTGCAATATTAGCAATATATTACTATGTACAATTTATTTTCAGCTATACATTTAGAAGAAGGAACTTGCAGCTAGTTTCCTTTCCCCTACAGAACCTTTGAAGCAGCTAGTTCCCTTTGCTCTACCAGGTTCTCTTCAACGACACACAGCCTATATATAGAATGCCCAGAGGCTGAGTGTCATGGAAAGGCTGTGAGGTGAAAGAGAAAAAGAAAAGCCAGGCTGCAAGTGGTCCATGGCTGAGCAATGAGCTATGCTCAAACAAGTGTGTCTGTATGAGTTCCATTAAATGAGAGGTGAGACAAAGCTTTTTTCCCTAGGTGCAGGGCTTTGTGCCATGGTTTTTAAAGTTTTTCGATCAGAGAATTGAACTCAGCAAGACCAGAAAATGGTCAATGGCTTTTCCCGTATATAGCCCACTATTATTCTATGCATTTTAAAACAGCTTTTAAAATGTAATGCTTTATGGCATAGAGTCTATGCCATTTTATTAGATAAATGCCAAGATGCCCTTGAAGAAAAGGAAGAGGGGGGGACATTACAAATAACTTTTACTCCATTCAAAATGTTAATTTTCAATCCCACTGGCCTGGCATCAGAGGAACAATGATGAACAACCACTCATCACTCCAGAGCCTCAAATGGGGGAAAAAAATGCTGCTAGTTTGCTTCTGCAATAGAAGGCTCTATTGGTCTTTTCTTGCCAAACTAGTGAGATTAATCTTTTATGGTGCCTCACACAGACATCTAAACATTAGTATTTCAAAATGTTTTCTCATCTAGACAGAGCAGCAAATCAGTCCACATTTACTGTGATTCCAACATCTTCAAGAGACAATACATTGTTTGAAAAAAAAAAAATTAAAAAAAATTGTGCTTTGACCCATAGTTCCTAGACAAGTCAAAAAGCAAAATATCTGAACTAATTTTTCAAAATGCTGCAAATTGCCTAAACCAGCCACTTAAAAAGGGACAGTAAACCCAATTGTTTTCCCAATAGTCTATTTTACATGCTGGAGTGCATTAAAATGTTTACTAATAGCTCCTTTACCGTTATATCGGCAATTGAAAACTGATTTTGCCTGTAGTATCCCTACCTATACTGAAAGTTTCTATACCTACATATAGGCTGCAGAAAAGCTGTGCAAACATAGCTAGCAGATGACATTACCCTCCCAGTGGTGGTTAGGAGATATAAGTAATAAAATCTTAAATTTTTGTCGCTCTCTCAAAGTATTGGGCTTTAGGTTTCAGACAGAAATATAAACAAATGTGTACAGAAAGTTTGAGAAGGAGATCCGATTTACTTGCAAAGAAAAGGGGGGAAAAAACATAATTTATGCTTACCTGATAAATTTATTTCTCTTGTAGTGTATCCATTCCACGGATCATCCATTACTTGTGGGATATTCTCCTTCCCAACAGGAAGTTGCAAGAGGATCACCCACAGCAGAGCTGCTATATAGCTCCTCCCCTCATTGCCATATCCAGTCATTCGACCGAAACAAGACGAGAAAAGGAGAAACCATAGGGTGCAGTGGTAACTGTAGTTTAATTAAAATTTAGACCTGCCTTAAAAAGGACAGGGCGGGCCGTGGACTGGATACACTACAAGAGAAATAAATTTATCAGGTAAGCATAAATTATGTTTTCTCTTGTTAAGTGTATCCAGTCCACGGATCATCCATTACTTGTGGGATACCAATACCAAAGCTAAAGTACACGGATGATGGGAGGGACAAGGCAGGAACCACTGCCTGTAGAACCTCTCTCCCAAAAACAGCCCCCGAAGAAGCAAAAGTATCAAATTTGTAAAATTTGGAAAAAGTATGAAGGGAAGACCAAGTTGCAGCCTTGCAAATCTGTTCAACAGAGGCCTCATTTTTAAGGGCCCAGGTGGAAGCCACAGCTCTAGTAGAATGAGCTGTAATCCTTTCAGGAGGCTGCAGTCCAGCAGTCTCATAGGCTAAACGGATTATACTCCGAAGCCAAAAAGAAAGAGGAGGTTGCCGAGGCCTTCTGACCTCTCCTCTGTCCAGAGTAAACAACAAACAGGTTAGATGTTTGGCGAAAATCTTTAGTAGCCTGTAAGTAAAACTTCAAGGCACGGACTATGTCTAGATTATGCAAAAGACGTTCCTTCTTTGAAGAAGGATTAGGACATAATGATGGAACAACAATCTCTTGATTGATATTCTTGTTAGAAACCACCTTAGGTAAAAACCCAGGTTTTGTACGCAGAACAACTTTATCTGAATGAAAGATCAGATAAGGAGAATCACAATGTAAGGCAGATAACTCCAAGACTCTTCGAGCCGAGGAAATAGCCATCAAAAACAGAACTTTCCATGAAAGAAGTTTAAGCTCCATGGAGGAGCAACAGGTTTAAACACAGGCTTAATTCTAACTAAAGCCTGACAAAATGCCTGAACGTCTGGAATTTCTGCCAGACGCTTGTGTAAAAGAATAGACAGAGCAGAAATCTGTCCCTTTAAAGAACTAGCTGATAATCCTTTGTCCAAACCTTCTTGGAGTAGGGTTAGGATTCCTAGGATATTGTCCTTCCTCCATGAGTAATTCTTGGATTCACACCAATGAAGATATTTACGCCATATCTTGTGGTAAATTTTCCTGGTGACAGGCTTTCGTGCCTGTATTAAGGTATCAATTACTGACTCGGAGAAGCCACGCTTTGATAGGATCAAGCGTTCAATCTCCATGCAGTCAGTCTCAGAGAAAGTAGATTCGGATGATTGAAAGGACCTTGTATTAGAAGGTCCTGCCTCAGAGGCAGAGTCCATGGTGGAAGAGATGACATGTCCACTAGGTCTGCATACCAGGTCCTGCGTGGCCACGCAGGCGCTATCAATATCCCATTACAAGGAGATCTTGTACGCAGCTTAGGAATGCCTCTCTTTATCTGGTTTGCAGATAATCTTGAAAGGTGAAATCTCTTTCCTGTTTGATTTTGGCAATCAGACGAGGGAGCAGATGAAACGGTGGAAACACATAAGCCAGGTTGAAGAACCAAGGCGCTGCTAGGGCATCTATCAGTGCCGCTTCTGGGTCCCTGGACCTGGATCCGTAACAAGGAAGCTTGGCGTTCTGGCGAGACGCCATGAGATCCAATTCTGGTTTGCCCCAACGGAGAACCAATTGAGCAAACACCTCCAGATGGAGTTCCCATTCCCCCGGATGAAAAGTCTAACGACTTAGAAAATCCGCCTCCCAGTTCTCTACACCTGGGATATGGATCGCTGACAGGTGGCAAGAGTGAGTCTCTGCCCAGCGAATTATCTTGGAGACTTCTGACATCGCTAGGGAACTCCTGGTTCCCCCTTGATGGTTGATGTAAGCCAGTGTTGTGATGTTGTCCGACTGAAATCTGATGAACCTCAGTGTTGCTAGCTGAGGCCAAGCCAGAAGAGCATTGAATATTGCTCTTAACTCCAGAATATTTATTGGGAGGAGTTTCTCCTCCTGAGTCCATGAACCCTGAGCCTTCAGGGAGTTCCAGACTGCACCCCAACCTAGAAGGCTGGCATCTGTTGTTACAATTGTCCAATCTGGTCTGCGAAAGGTCATACCCTTGGACAGATGGGCCCGAGATAACCACCAGAGAAGAGAATCTCTGGTTTCCTGATCCAGATTTAGTAGAGGGGACAAATCTGTGTAATCCCCATTCCACTGACTGAGCATGCATAATTGCAGCGGTCTGAGATGCAGGCGCGCGAATGGCACTATGTCCATCGCCGCTACCATTAAGCCGATTACTTCCATGCACTGAGCCACCGTGGGGCGCCGAATGGAGTGAAGAACAGGGCAAGCATTTAGAAGTTTTGATAACCTGGACTCCGTCAGGTAAATTTTCATTTCTACAGAATCTATTGGAGTCCCTAGGAAGGAAACCCTTGTGAGAGGAGATAGAGAACTCTTTTCTTCGTTCACTTTCCACCCATGCGACCTCAGGAACGCCAGAACTATCTCTGTATGAGATTTGGCAATTTGAAAGCTTGACGCCTGTATCAGGATATCGTCCAGGTAAGGAGCCACCGCTATGCCTCGCGGTCTTAGGACCGCCAGAAGTGAGCCCAGAACCTTTGTAAAAATTCTTGGGGCTGTAGCCAACCCGAATGGAAGAGCTACAAATTGGTAATGCCTGTCTAGAAAGGCAAACCTCAGGAACTGATGATGATTCTTGTGAATCAAAATGTGAAGGTAGGCATCCTTTAAGTCCACTGTGGTCATGTACTGACCCTCTTGGATCATGGGTAAAATGGTTCGAATAGTTTCCATCTTGAATGATGGAACTCTGAGGAATTTGTTTAGGATCTTTAAATCCAAAATTGGTCTGAAGGTACCCTCTTTTTTGGGAACCACAAACAGATTTGAATAAAACCCCTGTCCTTGTTCCGTCCGCGGAACTGGATGGATCACTCCCATTACAAGGAGATCTTGTACGCAGCTTAGGAATGCCTCTCTTTATCTGGTTTGCAGATAATCTTGAAAGGTGAAATCTCCCTTGTGGAGGAGAAGCTTTGAAGTCCAGAAGATATCCCTGGGATATGATCTCCAACGCCCAGGGATCCTGAACATCTCTTGCCCACGCCTGGGCAAAGAGAGAGAGTCTGCCCCCTACTAGATCCATTGTCGGATAGGGGGCCGCTCCTTCATGCTGTCTTAGAGGCAGCAGCAGGCTTTCTGGCCTGCTTGCCCTTGTTCCAGGACTGGTTAGGTTTCCAGGCCTGCTTGGATTGAGCAAAAGTTCCTTCTTGTTTTGAAGCAGAGGAAGTTGATGCTGCACCTGCCTTGAAATTTCGAAAGGCACGAAAATTAGACTGTTTGGCCTTTGATTTGGCCCTGTCCTGAGGAAGGGTATGACCCTTACCTCCAGTAATGTCAGCAATAATTTCTTTCAAACCAGGCCCGAATAAGGTCTGCCCCTTGAAAGGAATGTTGAGTAATTTAGACTTTGAAGTCACATCAGCCAGGATTTGAGCCATAGTGCCCTACGCGCCTGGATGGCGAATCCGGAATTCTTAGCCGTTAGTTTAGTCAAATGAACAATGGCATCAGAAACAAATGAGTTAGCTAGCTTAAGAGTTCTAAGCTTGTCAACAATTTCAGTCAATGGAGCTGTATGGATGGCCTCTTCCAGGGCCTCAAACCAGAATGCCGCCGCAGCAGTGACAGGCGCAATGCATGCAAGGGGCTGTAAAATAAAACCTTGTTGAATAAACATTTTCTTAAGGTAACCCTCTAATTTTTTATCCATTGGATCTGAAAAAGCACAACTGTCCTCAACCAGGATAGTGGTACGCTTTGCTAAAGTAGAAACTGCTCCCTCCACCTTAGGGACAGTCTGCCATAAGTCCCGTGTAGTGGAATCTATTGGAAACATTTTTCTAAATATAAGAGGTGGGGAAAAGGGCACACCGGGCCTATCCCACTCCTTACTAATAATTTCTGTAAGCCTTTTAGGTATTGGAAAAACATCAGTACTCACCGGCACTGCATAGTATTTATCCAGCCTACACAATTTCTCTGGCACTGCAATTGTGTCACAGTCATTCAGAGCAGCTAATACCTCCCCAAGCAATACACGGAGGTTCTCAAGCTTAAATTTAAAATTAGAAATCTCTGAATCAGGTCTCCCCGATTCAGAGACGTCACCCACAGACTGAAGCTCTCCGTCCTCATGTTCTGCATATTGTGACGCAGTATCAGACATGGCTCTTACAGCATCTACGCGCTCTGTATCTCGTCTAACCCCAGAGCTATCGCGCTTGCCTCTCAATTCAGGCAATCTGGATAATACCTCTGACAGGGTATTATTCATGATTGATTGCAGCCATGTCCTGCAAAGTAATCGCTATGGGCGTCCCTGATGTACTTGGCGCCATATTAGCGTGCGTCCCTTGAGCGGGAGGCGAAGGGTCCGACACGTGGGGAGAGTTAGTCGGCATAACTTCCCCCTCGACAGACCCCTCTGGTGACAATTCTTTTATAGATAAAGACTGATCTTTACTGTTTAAGGTGAAATCAATACATTTAGTACACATTCTCCTATGAGGCTCCACCATGGCTTTTAAACATAATGAACAAGTATCCTCTGTTTCAGACATGTTTGTACAGACTAGCAATGAGACTAGCAAGCTTGGAAAACACTTTAAAGCAAGTTAACAAGCAATATAAAAAATGTTACTGTGCCTTTAAGAGAAACAAATTTTGACAAAATTTGAAATAACAGTGAAAAAAGGCAGTTACACTAACAAAATTTTTACAGTGTATGTAACAAGTCAGCAGAGCATTGCACCCACTTGCAAATGGATGATTAACCCCTTAATAACAAAAACAGAATAATAAATGACAAAAACGTTTTTTAAACAACTGCCACAGTCTACTGTGATTGTTACCCTCCTGAAACACAACTTTGAAGCCTTTTGAGCCCTTCAGAGATGTCCTGTATCATGCAGAGGGAAGCTGAATGTCTCTGTCAGTATTTTTAACTGCACAGAAAAGCACTAAAATAGGCCCTTCCCACTCATATTGCAACAGTGGAAAGCTTCAGGAAACTGTCTCTAGGCAAAAATCAAGCCAGCCATGTGGGAAAAAAAAAACTAGGCCCCAATAAGTTTTGTCACCAAACATATATAAAAACGATTAACATGCCAGCAAACGTTTTATATTACACTTTTATAAGAGTATGTATCTCTGTTAATAAGCCTGATACCAGTCACTATCACTGCATTTAAGGCTTAATTTACATTAATCCGGTATCAGCAGCATTTTTCTAGCAAATTCCATCCCTAGAAATATATTAACTGCACATACCTTATTGCAGGAAAACCTGCACGCCATTCCCCCTCTGAAGTTACCTCACTCCTCAGAATATGTGAGAACGGCAGTGGATCTTAGTTACTTCTGCTAAGATCATAGAAATCACAGGCAGATTCTTCTTCTAATGCTGCCTGAGATGAAACAGTACACTCCGGTACCATTTAAAAATAAACTTTTGATTGAAGTTAAAAAACTAACTATAATACACCACACTCCTCTTACTACGTCCATCTTTGTTGAGAGTTGCAAGAGAATGACTGGATATGGCAGTGAGGGGAGGAGCTATATAGCAGCTCTGCTGTGGGTGATCCTCTTGCAACTTCCTGTTGGGAAGGAGAATATCCCACAAGTAATGGATGATCCATGGACTGGATACACTTAACAAGAGAAAAGAAGCTATGTCATCAAAAATAAAAAATTTCTCATCCTTTTTTTTTTTTTTACAGCTGGTATAACAAAAATGTCAGTGGAAACACATTAAGGGAAAAACTATTTTAAAGTGCACTGTCCCTTTAACTACCGGAAATTTCAGAGACAAACTTGCCCGAAATACCAGAGAATTTTTAGCATTTTTTGTTATCGCTCCGTTTAACCACTAGACGCCATTAGGACCTTCCATGCCGTCCTAAAAGCATTGGGTTTTAAAGTCTTTAGGATGGCATGGAACACTAACTTTTGCGGCATCCTGTTCCCCTCTTGATTTACTTTTGTTAGATCAGACTTGGGGATGTGCCTCGCAATGCAGGCAGTCTCCCCAGGAGCCAATCACGGCAGTTTTGAATCACATGATCACAATGTCTCATGTGACTTCCTTTTTCCAGTTTTGTTTATATTCTCGTCTTGAATGGTTGCCTCCGTCCTGAAGGAGTTAAACATAAAGAGACTTTTTTTTATTTTTTATTTACCTATGAAAATTATATATTTTTAAAGTAGACAACAAAAGGTATTGATCTAGACCCATTTTGGTTTCTTGATGCCACTATTTGGCCACGAAAAACGATCATAAAAGGAAAGTCCAAACAACTTTTCAATTTACTTCTATTATCAAATTTGCTTCATTCTCTTATCCGTTCCTGAAGGAACAGCAATGCACTATTGGCAGCTATATGAACACATCTAGTTAGCCAATCACAAGAGACAAATGTGTGCAGGCATCAATCAGCAGCTAGCTCCCACAAGTGTAGGATATATGCATATTATTTTTCAACAAGGAATACTAAAAGAACAAAGCACATTTGAAAATAGTAGTGAATTTAAAAGTGTCTTAAAATTACATGCTCTATCTGAATCATGCAAGTTGAGTTATGATTTCCCTATCCCTTTAAAAGGCTGCTTATTGCAGCTGCGCACAACACTTTTTTCAATTCATGGCAGTGAAGGGGTTAATCAATTAACTTGTACGGTTCATTTTTGATTTAGTGTAGGGAATACCATCCCACCTGACATACATACATACATATATACATATATATATATATATATATATATATATATATATATATATATATTTTTTTTTTATTTTATTTATTTTTTCTGTAGTGTAGGGATCACTACTCACCCTCCCACGCCCCTGATCCCCTCCCAACAAGCTCTCTTATCCTCCTCTCTCCAACTGTCACGTTTAATACTGGCAGCTAGTCTGCCAGTGTCAAAAACATAATTTATGCTTACCTGATAAATTCCTTTCTTCTGTAGTGTGATCAGTCCACGGGTCATCATTACTTCTGGGATATTACTCCTCCCCAACAGGAAGTGCAAGAGGATTCACCCAGCAGAGCTGCATATAGCTCCTCCCCTCTACGTCACTCCCAGTCATTCGACCAAGGACCAACGAGAAAGGAAAAGCCAAGGGTGAAGTGGTGACTGGAGTATAAATTAAAAAATATTTACCTGCCTTAAAAACAGGGCGGGCCGTGGACTGATCACACTACAGAAGAAAGGAATTTATCAGGTAAGCATAAATTATGTTTTCTTCTGTTAAGTGTGATCAGTCCACGGGTCATCATTACTTCTGGGATACCAATACCAAAGCAAAAGTACACGGATGACGGGAGGGATAGGCAGGCTCTTTATACAGAAGGAACCACTGCCTGAAGAACCTTTCTCCCAAAAATAGCCTCCGATGAAGCAAAAGTGTCAAATTTGTAAAATTTGGAAAAAGTATGAAGCGAAGACCAAGATGCAGCCTTGCAAATCTGTTCAACAGAGGCCTCATTCTTGAAGGCCCAAGTGGAAGCCACAGCTCTAGTAGAATGAGCTGTAATTCTTTCAGGAGGCTGCTGTCCAGCAGTCTCATAAGCTAAACGAATTATGCTACGAAGCCAAAAAGAAAGAGAGGTAGCGGAAGCTTTTTGACCTCTCCTCTGCCCAGAGTAAATGACAAACAGAGAAGACGTTTGTCGAAATTCCTTAGTTGCCTGTAAGTAAAATTTTAGAGCACGGACTACATCCAGGTTGTGCAGTAGACGTTCCTTCTTTGAAGAAGGATTTGGGCATAAAGAAGGAACAACAATCTCTTGATTGATATTCCTGTTAGTAACTACCTTAGGTAAGAACCCAGGTTTAGTACGCAGGACTACCTTATCCGAATGAAAAATCAAATAAGGAGAATCACAATGTAAGGCTGATAATTCAGAGACTCTTCGAGCCGAGGAAATAGCCATTAAAAATAGAACTTTCCAAGATAACAACTTTATATCAATGGAATGAAGGGGTTCAAACGGAACGCCCTGTAAAACATTAAGAACAAGGTTTAAACTCCATGGTGGAGCAACAGTTTTAAACACAGGCTTAATTCTGGCCAAAGCCTGACAAAAAGCCTGGACGTCAGGAACTTCTGACAGACGTTTGTGTAACAGAATGGACAGAGCTGAGATCTGTCCCTTTAATGAACTAGCAGATAAACCCTTTTCTAAACCTTCTTGTAGAAAAGACAATATCCTAGGAATCCTAACCTTACTCCAAGAGTAACCTTTGGATTCACACCAATATAGGTATTTACGCCATATCTTATGGTAAATCTTTCTGGTAACAGGTTTCCTAGCCTGTATTAAGGTATCAATAACTGACTCAGAAAATCCACGTCTTGATAAAATCAAGCGTTCAATTTCCAAGCAGTCAGCTTCAGAGAAGTTAGATTTTGATGTTTGAAGGGACCCTGTATCAGAAGGTCCTGTTTCAGAGGTAGAGACCAAGGTGGACAGGATGACATGTCCACCAGGTCTGCATACCAAGTCCTGCGTGGCCACGCAGGTGCTATTAGAATCACTGATGCTCTCTCTTGTTTGATTCTGGCAATCAATCGAGGAAGCAACGGGAAGGGTGGAAACACGTAAGCCATCCTGAAGTCCCAAGGTGCTGTCAGAGCATCTATCAGGACTGCTCCTGGATCCCTGGATCTGGACCCGTAACGAGGAAGCTTGGCGTTCTGTCGAGACGCCATGAGATCTATCTCTGGTTTGCCCCAACGTCGAAGTATTTGGGCAAAGACCTCCGGATGAAGTTCCCACTCCCCCGGATGAAAAGTCTGACGACTTAAGAAATCCGCCTCCCAGTTCTCCACTCCCGGGATGTGGATTGCTGACAGGTGGCAAGAGTGAGACTCTGCCCAGCAAATTATCTTTGATACTTCCATCATAGCTAGGGAGCTTCTTGTCCCTCCCTGATGGTTGATGTAAGCTACAGTCGTGATGTTGTCCGACTGAAACCTGATGAACCCCCGAGTTGTCAACTGGGGCCAAGCCAGGAGGGTATTGAGAACTGCTCTCAATTCCAGAATGTTTATTGGCAGGAGACTCTCCTCCTGACTCCATTGTCCCTGAGCCTTCAGAGAATTCCAGACGGCACCCCAACCTAGAAGGCTGGCGTCTGTTGTTACAATTGTCCAGTCTGGTCTGCTGAATGGCATCCCCCTGGACAGATGTGGCCGAGAAAGCCACCATAGAAGAGAATTTCTGGTCTCTTGATCCAGATTCAGAGAAGGGGATAAGTCTGAGTAATCCCCATTCCACTGACTTAGCATGCACAGTTGCAGTGGTCTGAGGTGTAAGCGTGCAAAGGGTACTATGTCCATTGCCGCTACCATTAAGCCGATTACCTCCATGCATTGAGCCACTGACGGGTGTTGAATGGAATGAAGGGTGCGGCAAGCACTTTGAAGTCTTGTTAGCCTGTCCTCTGTCAGGTAAATCTTCATTTCTACAGAATCTATAAGAGTCCCCAGGAAGGGAACTCTTGTGAGTGGAACGAGTGAACTTTTCTTTTCGTTCACCTTCCATCCATGTGACCTTAGAAATGCCAGCACTAACTCTGTATGAGACTTGGCAGTTTGAAAGCTTGAAGCTTGTATCAGAATGTCGTCTAGGTATGGAGCTACCGAGATTCCCCGCGGTCTTAGTACCGCCAGAAGAGCACCCAGAACCTTTGTGAAGATTCTTGGAGCTGTAGCCAATCCGAATGGAAGAGCCACAAACTGGTAATGCCTGTCTAGGAAGGCAAACCTTAGGTACCGATAATGATCTTTGTGAATCGGTATGTGAAGGTAAGCATCTTTTAAATCTACAGTGGTCATGTACTGACCCTCTTGGATCATAGGTAAAATTGTCCGAATAGTCTCCATCTTGAACGATGGAACTCTTAGGAATTTGTTTAGGATCTTTAAGTCCAGGATTGGTCTGAAAGTTCCCTCTTTTTTGGGAACCACAAACAGATTTGAGTAAAACCCCTGTCCCTGTTCCGATCGTGGAACTGGATGGATTACTCCCATTAACAAGAGCTCTTGTACGCAGCGTAGAAACGCCTCTTTCTTTGTCTGGATTGTTGACAATCTTGACAGATGAAATCTCTCTCTTGGAGGAGAGTATTTGAAGTCCAGAAGGTATCCCTGAGATATTATCTCTAGCGCCCAGGGATCCTGAACATCTCTTGCCCAAGCCTGGGCGAAGAGAGAAAGTCTGCCCCCCACTAGATCCGATCCCGGATCGGGGGCCCTCAATTCATGCTGTTTTAGGGGCAGCAGCAGGTTTCCTAGTCTGCTTGCCCTTGTTCCAGGACTGGTTAGGTTTCCAGCCTTGTCTGTAGCGAGCAACAGCTCCTTCCTGTTTTGGTGCAGAGGAAGTTGATGCTGCTCCTGCTTTGAAATTACGAAAGGAACGAAAATTAGACTGTCTAGTCTTGGCTTTGGCTTTGTCCTGAGGCAGGGCATGGCCTTTACCTCCTGTAATGTCAGCGATAATCTCTTTCAACCCGGGCCCGAATAAGGTCTGCCCTTTGAAAGGTATATTAAGCAATTTAGACTTAGAAGTAACATCAGCTGACCAGGATTTTAGCCACAGCGCCCTGCGTGCCTGAATGGCGAATCCTGAATTCTTCGCCGTAAGTTTAGTAAGATGTACTACGGCCTCCGAAATGAATGAATTAGCTAGTTTAAGGACTCTAAGCCTGTCCGTAATGTCGTCCAGAGTAGCTGAACCAATGTTCTCTTCCAGAGACTCAATCCAGAATGCCGCTGCAGCCGTGATCGGCGCAATGCATGCAAGGGGTTGCAATATAAAACCTTGTTGAACAAACATTTTCTTAAGGTAACCCTCTAACTTTTTATCCATTGGATCTGAAAAAGCACAGCTATCCTCCACCGGGATAGTGGTACGCTTAGCTAAGGTAGAAACTGCTCCCTCCACCTTAGGGACCGTTTGCCATAAGTCCCTTGTGGTGGCGTCTATTGGAAACATTTTTCTAAATATCGGAGGGGGTGAGAACGGCACACCGGGTCTATCCCACTCCTTAGTAACAATTTCAGTAAGTCTCTTAGGTATAGGAAAAACCTCAGTACTCGTCGGTACCGCAAAATATTTATCCAACCTACACATTTTCTCTGGTATTGCAACTGTGTTACAATCATACAGAGCCGCTAACACCTCCCCTAGTAATACACGGAGGTTTTCCAGCTTAAATTTAAAATTTGAAATATCTGAATCCAGTCTGTTTGGATCAGAACCGTCACCCACAGAATGAAGTTCTCCGTCCTCATGTTCTGCCACCTGTGACGCAGTGTCTGACATGGCCCTAATATTATCAGCGCACTCTGTTCTCACCCCAGAGTGATCACGCTTACCTCTTAGTTCTGGTAATTTAGCCAAAACCTCAGTCATAACAGTAGCCATATCCTGTAATGTGATTTGTAATGGCCGCCCAGATGTACTCGGCGCTACAATATCACGCACCTCCCTCTGAGCGGGAGATGTAGGTACTGACACGTGAGGCGAGTTAGTCGGCATAACTCTCCCCTCGTTGTTTGGTGAAATTTGTTCAATTTGTACAGATTGACTTTTATTTAAAGTAGCATCAATACAGTTAGTACATAAATTTCTATTGGGCTCCACTTTGGCATTGCAACAAATGACACAGGTATCATCCTCTGAATCAGACATGTTTAACACACTAGCAAATAAACTTGCAACTTGGAAATACAATTCAATTAGAATAATATTAAAATGTACTGTGCCTTTAAGAAGCACAGAAGATCTATGACAGTTGAAAATTAATAAATTGAAACAGTTATAGCCTCAATCCTTGTAAACAACACAACTTTAGCAAAGGTTTAATCCCATTAGCAAAGATAACAAATTCTGAAAGCAGGAAACAAATTACAGAATAAACGTTTTTTATCTCAGTCAAACTATAATTCTCACAGCTCTGAGAGAAATTACCTCCCTCAAAATAAGTTTTGAAGACCCCTGAGCTCTGTAGAGATGAACCGGATCATGCAGGGAATACGAGTTGCTGACTGAAATATTTGATGCATAGAAAAAGCGCCAAAAAACGGCCCCTCCCCCTCACACACAGCAGTGAGGGAGAACAGAAACTGTCAGAAAAACAGATTAAGCAACTGCCAAGTGGAAAAATAGTGCCCAAACATTTATTCACACAGTACCTCAGCAAATGAAAACGATTTTACATTCCAGCAAAAACGTTAAACATAATCTCTAGTTATTAAACAGCTTTATGTATTTCTTACAGTGTAATTCTAGTGAAGTACCATTCCCCAGAATACTGAAGTGTAAAGTATACATACATGACATTATATCGGTATGGCAGGATTTTCTCATCAATTCCATTGTCAGAAAATAAAAACTGCTACATACCTCTATGCAGATTCATCTGCCCGCTGTCCCCTGATCTGAAGTTTACCTCACTCCTCAGATGGCCGAGAACAGCAATATGATCTTAACTACTCCGGCTAAAATCATAGCAAAACTCTGGTAGATTCTTCTTCAAACTCTGCCAGAGAGGTAATAACACACTCCGGTGCTATTTTAAAATAACAAACTTTTGATTGAAGATATAAAACTAAGTATAATCACCATAGTCCTCTCACACATCCTATCTAGTCGTTGGGTGCAAGAGAATGACTGGGAGTGACGTAGAGGGGAGGAGCTATATGCAGCTCTGCTGGGTGAATCCTCTTGCACTTCCTGTTGGGGAGGAGTAATATCCCAGAAGTAATGATGACCCGTGGACTGATCACACTTAACAAAAGAAATTATGATGTATATATTTTTTTCCCTTTTAAATAATTCATTTTATATATTTTTCTGTAGTGTAGGGCCCCATCCCTCCTTTTCCCCTGCCCACTCGACACCAACGTAACTTTGTTACAGAGTGTCACTCACTGTGACGATCAGCGATCTGCCTTAATATGGTAAGGGAGCACGATCAGTTTGTACAGTATGCTGGGGAAAGTACTGTGTGATGAAGTACTTTATGTCCATATGGCACAAGGCGTTAATACTCATGTTAAAGAAGTTTTGGCCTCCTAGGAAGCGTGGGACAAGCACAATTAACAAAAAAATAAATCAAGGAGGTGTTTAAAAGTGATGGTAAACTTGACATGTTTTAAAATCAGGTCTGGAATATAAGCGATTTTAATTGATCGCTTCTAATAAAGATGCACTGTAACTTACTTTTTTTCCATATAGGTGGCGAGAGTCCACGAGCTTGTTACTGATGGGATACACATTCCTACCAAGAGGAGGCAAAGTATCCCAAACCTCAAATGCCTATAAATATACCTCCCACCTCATTTTGCCTCCCTAGGAGGTGAAGAAGCATGACTACAATTTTACCATTTTTATGTTTTTTGCTTCTTCGGAAGCAGCTTTCAGTAAAAAGGTTCTTCAAGCAGCTGTCTGATTCTAGTGCCTATGATTTAAGTTTTTTGAATTTTAAAGAAACAATTATTTTTTGGATTTAATTTCTCAGCGGAAATAGCCGTTTTTATTTTATCCTTCCCTTTATTGTTACTCGTGGACTTCCACATCTTGGGTATTATATCCCATCAGTAACAAGCTTATGAGACTCTCGCCACCTATATTAAAGAAAACATAATTTATGTAAGAACTTGCCTGATAAATTAATTTCTTTCATGGTGGCGATATAATATAGTTTGGTTATATTCCGGACCCGATTTTAAAAAAACGTAAAGTTTACGATCACTTGAATTGCTTTTTCACACACTGTCTAGAAGGTTGTAACAAAGAGTGGTTATTAAAAAACTGTTTCTGAAAAGTAGAGACAATGTTCATTCGTATACAGTATTGCATTTCGTCTATTTCTTTAAGGGTATAAAGCATGTATCAAATGTCGATCAAGGCAAGATTAAATTAATATATTGTACAGTTTGCAGTTACTGGAGGCAGTTTAAAAAGGTTTTACATTTGTATAAACAGGTACAAGTCAAAAGTACTAAATGTATCACTCCATACACAGAATAGTAATAAGAACCTTTCTTAATACTTCATTCAAGAAAATAAAACGTGATGTTACAAACAACTTACTGAAAAAGGTTACTGCTTACCTTTGAATGTGCCGGGCCTTGTTCACTTAGGAGCTTATACTCTGGCTGGATTTTGTTGTAACGGGCTAACTCATTCACAAGACACATTGGGGTTTTCTCTTTGGGGTTTGCCATGTTAGAAGAAACTGAAATAGACAATAAATCATACATCACTGGAGTATTAGTGCTAAAGAATCATTCTGAAACAAAGCCAATGCTATTCATATATTTCACTAGAAAGGCCTTAAAAAGGGACATTCCAGCCAAAATTGGAACCTACATGGATGCATTTTGGTTTTAAATAGAAGCATGTTTGTAATATAAATGTATTAGCAAAAACCGTTTCTAATAAAACCTTTAGCTGTTTCAAAAGTGTACTTAAGTATGCACTGAACACCAGCATTTTAAACACAGCAATTGCTCAGTGAACCTAAGGTGCTTGTATCATCTGACTCAGTTTGTTAATTGCTGACATGATACAAGCCCCACTGGCTCCCTGAGCAGCTGCTATATTTAAAATACTGGTGTATTGAGAAGATCTAACTAATCTTCACAGAGAACAAATGTTAACACTAAAACAGTGATAATAGTAAGTAATACAATACATGTATATTGAAAATGCGTTTGAAATGTTCAAAGATGAATTACATCTTTGAATATAATTTTGACCGTAATGATCCTTTAACACAAACCCCTTCACCAACGGGACTTTCAGAGAAGAACTTGCCCAATATACCGGTGAATTTTTAGCATTTTTGCCTTGGTTCTTTACGTGTGTGTGTGTGTGCATATATATTTTTATTTTAAATTAGACAACCCAAGGTATTGATCTAGGCACATTTTGGTATATTTCATGCCACCATTTCACCGCCAAATGCGCTCATATAAAGAAAAAAACGTTATCTTTTTCAAAAACTTTTTCACTGAAATTATTTACAAACAGTTTTTGAATCAAGACATAAATGAGTGTAAAAGCTTGCAAAGTGAGTAACTAGCCGCAACAGCCGGCGTCCTGATGGAAATGCTGGTCGCACTGGAATGATGCTAATGATGAGGTCACACTGGAAGCACAACGGGTCATTCAAAATAGGTCAAAATTTATTTGAAACACGTACCAAAAGTAGCAGGCACATAACAAGGCAGACAAATGGAACAGAGTAGGCAGTCTGACGCGTTTTGTGCCCCCTAGTGGCTCTTAATCATAGACAGTGTACACAGATATCCTTATATATAGTGTGCCCATACTCATAGAAAGCAAGGGGCATAATGAGAAAGGAGATAGATATATATATATATATATATATATATATATATATATATATATATATATATATATATATATATATATATAATCTCAAAGTTATGTACACTATCTGCATAAATAAAATTAAATATATTCATCCAGTTCACTAAAATGTAGAAAGTTTTTTTATTTATATATAATAAAAAGAATACTAGTTAAATTCTACAGATGATTTATTGTTGACATACTTAGAAATTACTGATATAATGGAAAGAGATGACAATGCGAGAATGTTTTTAGGTTGCAAATTCTTTAAATAGACAAAATTCAAAGACATAGCTATAGTTGTATTTAACCCATAAAATACCATGCAATCCTATAATTGAAGGCCAAATGTTGTGTAAACTGTTGATATTGAAGTTAGTGTGAACAAAACATACCCCTATTATATATTTATACTGTATTACACTGCCTTTAACCTCCTATACTCATAAAATAGGAGATAATGCTTTATACAAAATAGCTAAATGTCCCATTCTTTGTTCATTCCACTAGGAATTCTTGTTTTCCAGTATATATATCCATATAATATCCAGTATAACTCTTTCTTTTATCCAGGATTTTGGATTAGTTTCCTCCTGATTGGCATTGTTGCCACATCAATTGCCTTAATTGAAAACTTACCAACATTTGTAAACTGTAATCCATTAAAGAGCTGGGCTAATTCATCACATCATTAAAATGTTGACGGGCCCTAGTGCCCATCTGCTTAGTAGTTTTCCCAACATACTGACACTGGCAAATCAAGCACTCCAACAGATACACCACAAATCTTTTACAATTGGCATACAATTCTATAGTATAGAGGGAGTTATCTACTGTAGATCTAAATTCTTTGGTCATATCTACCATACCACAAGACAAGCACCCCCTGGCCCCACATTTAAAGTTGCACTTTGTGGTCAACCAAGTGTTATCTATTCTAGTTTTCTGTACTAGGCTAGGTGCTAATCTGGTTGCTAGGGTCACAGGCTTCTTAGACACAAATTTACAATGACCTATGGTATCCTTTTGAACTTCATCATTAGCCAAGACAGACAAATTCAGCTTTAGAATCCTGACAATTTCAGGAAATTGATTGGTGTACTCGTGGTAAATAAAATATCACCTTGTTTCACACCTTCATTTGTATTGCTCATTGTCTGCATTTGCTCATGATAGCAGCTAATTTCCATCCTGGCCAGCAGCAATTTGTGTCTATCATACCCCCTGGCTTCAAGTCTTTCACATAGATCCATTGACTGACGCAGATAAACTTGTGTATCCTTAGTGTTCCTCCTTAATCTGATAAATTGACCACTGGGTATGGCACGAAGGTGGTGCTGGCATGCAAAATAGTGTTGCCTGCGGTGGGCTTGCGATATGTTTCTGAATTTATTTTTTGATTCCCACATCTCCTTGCAGCGCCACATCCAGAAAGTCAACTTGTACAGCATTCCAAATTCCCACAAAATCAAGTTGCATGTCATTCTGTTTTACATAGCTCAAAAAATTATCAAAACCCTCATCACCTAGTGGCCCACTGAATATGAAAATTAAATAATCAATGAACCTCTTGTAAAATAGGATCCCATCAACAAAAGGGTTATTCTGATCAAAAATATATTTGAGTTCCCAGAAGCCAACATATAAGTTCGCAAAAGATGGAGCATATTTGACGTCAAAAAGGAAAAAATTGTGGGTAAGGAGGAACTCAAGGACAGAACAGATATACTCCACTGCATCAATCTCATAGTGAGTTTTTTCAAAAAGTACTTCACTGATAAAATACCCAAGGAATGAGGGATAACCGTGTATAAAGATACAAACATCAATAACCACCCAGCTGTGCCCCTCACGCCACACCACCCCATCCAGGCATTCCAACAAATGATGGGAATCCCTCAGATAGATGAAAAGACCTTTAACCAAAGGTTGCAATATCGCATCCATCCAGACAGAGGCTCCAGAAGGGAGCCTATGCCCGAAACGATGGGTCTTACCGGGGGATTCACTAGATCCTTATGGATCTTAGGCAAGTGATGGAACAAAGGCTCAACTGGGTGGCCAGGGACCAGATGTTTATCTTCTTGACTCAGTACTCCTATACCAACCCCATTATCCAAAATGCTGATAAGTTCCTTTTTAAATGCATTAGTGGGGTTGCCTGATAGGGGCATACACACATTACAGTCCTGTAATTGGCATTGTGCCTCCGCAAAATAATTAACCTTGTCCAAGACAACAATATTGCCTCCCTTATCAGAGTTTCTAATGACAATATTGTCATTCTGCAGATGTTCCAACGCCAATTTTTCAGCAGTGTCCAAATTGGGAATGTATCTTTTATTCTGATCATTTAATCTGCCAACTGCAGAATTTCTCTTTCCACACTCTTTTGGAATAAGTTAAGAGATTGCCCTCTAAATTGAATTGGGTAAAAATCCGATTTAACCCTTTTGGGCTTCTTTGGTTTGACATCTTCAAGTAAGGTATCGCTCCCTTCACTCAATACAAATAGAGTGTTAAGTGCACATGCATCATTAAATGATACATTTTTCACATCCCTTATTTGAAGTCAGCACATCAGGAATGTCATCTAATTGTGATTGATGGTTAATCGTAAAAATTAGTTTAAGTGTTAACCTCCTAACAAACCTATTGATGTCTAATAAAGTTGTGAATGGGGAAACATTTCTGGATGGAGCAAATCCTAGACCCCTACCAAGTACATCAATTTGACTTTCACTTAAACTGTGGCTAGAAAGGTTCACTACATTTAAAGACAAAGTCCCCAGTTTTCTTAAAATGTTATTTTTCTTCTTTTTCCTTTTTGTTCTACAGATTCTTCTAAAGGGACTTTCTGATCTTTCTTTCCACTTTTGGACTGTGTAGCTGGTTCTTCTCCCTCTGTATCATCCGCGGAGGTGACCTGCAGAGAATGAGAGGAAACAGAAGAGATAGAAGAAACTGAAGAATTAGGAGATAGAGAAGATGAATCCGAGGATTTTGTTGAATCTGGATCAGTTATCAGCTTCTGTGGAAGTGAACACCACTTTCTTATTCTTTGTGTTTAAGAATAGGTTTAGGAATAACATCCTGTGCTCCACTTTCATTCTTCTTTTTATTAGGTTTATTCTTCTTATTGAATCTGAAACCATGATTAGTCTGATGAAAATTAGGATACATATAATAAACACACACACTCATATAGACCAGCCTATCCCTGCTGAATTTAATAACCTTCCTTTCTGCAAGGATAGAATCCAACTTATCCACATGCCCCTGCATGTTTTTTTTGTTTTGTTTTTTTAAATACACTTTTTTAATGTGTCTCAAATTCCTTCTATTTATGTTCAATTTCACTGATATGATCCTTAAGATTAACTCTGTTTCTGTTTGCATCGCATAACAATCCCCATAAGTTTTATAGAGCATTCTGTAAGAACTTTGTTCCATTCAAGTATTGCATCAGGGTCCTCAACCTCAAAAGTAGGGTACTTGTTTAATCTGAGACCTCTGGGTATTCTGTTAAGGTTCACATAATGTTCAAATGCATCAATGTCCCATGTGAGCCTGAGCTCTGACACTAAAAAATTTTCCAATGATTTAAACAAAGTATCCATTCTGGGGATAAACCCCTCATGCTTCCCAGCAGAGAAAACACGCCTGAATAGCTCCTTCCTAGATTCAGCATCATATAGTGAACTGGATAAAACAGTATTGTCCATTTCCATTGTCTGCCTATAACAGGTATATGACCCGTTAAATGCTTGTGTCGAGTGTAAAAGCTTCTCTGTGATCCATTTTGTTCAGAAATATTAGACATACATAGCTTTGCCATTGCGTTTTAGTAATTAGAAGGCAGCTAATTGCAGCTGTGCACCACACTTCTATTATTCCCAGAATAGATGGGGTTAATCAGGTTTGTAAGGTTAATTTTAGCTTTAAAGTGTAGAGATTACCCTCCCACCTGACACTTCCAACCCCCTAATCCCTACCTGATTCCACCTAAACAGCTGTCTTCCCTCCCTCAAACGCCCCCTCCACACCCCCACTGGTCACCACCATCTTAGGTACTGGCAAACACTCTGCCAATATGAAGATTTAAAGGGACAGTCAAGTCCAAATAAAAAAACGGTCATGTTTCAAATAGGGCATGTAATTTTAAACAACTTATCAATTTACTTTTATCACCAATTTTGCTTTGTTCCCTTGGTATTCTTAGTTGAAAGCTAAACCTAGGAGGTTCATATGCTAATTTCTTAGACCTTGAAGGCCGCCTCTAATCTAAATGCATATTGATAGTTTTTCCCCACTAGAGGGCATTAGTTAATGTGTTTCATATAGATAACATTGAGCTCATACACTTGAATTTACCATGGAGACAGTTCTGACTAAAATGCAAGTCTGTCAAAAGAACTGAAATAAGGGGGCAGTCTGCCGAGGCTTAGATACAAGGTAATTACAGAGGTAAAACGTGTATAATTATAACTATGTTAGTCATGCAAAACTGGGGAATAGTTAAGGTATTATCTATCTATTAAAATAACAAATATTTTGGTGTTGATTGTCCCTTTAAGGCATTTTTTTTTTATTAAATTTACCCTCCAACCTCTCTGATCCCTCCCAAACAACTCTCAAACCCTCCTCTCTCTCTAACTAGTGTCTGCCATCTTAGGTACTGCCAGTACCTATAAAAAGCTTTTTATTTATTTATTTATTTATTTTTTAAAATAATTCCGTAGTGTAGTGGTCCCCCAATTCCCCCCCTCCCTCCGGATCATTAGTTAGGGAGCACCCACATTTTTTCTGTAGTGTAGCTCCCCACCCCTTTATTTTTTTGTAGTGTAGGGCCAACACACTCCCTCCCCCCCCTCCACTGCTGGACCGCCCAACTGGATTCCCTCCCACAACTCCCGCCGGCACCAGCAGATGATCGTTACATACGGTGATATACACAGTGTCACTGTCTAACGATCTGGCATCTTACTTCATATGGAACCGGAGCACCGATTGTGCTCTGGTTCCATATGCTGGCTGATGCCATGAGCTCAGGAACTCCAGCTCTCAGCTGTAACAAGTCGAGACTGCTGGAGCTTCCTACAGCGGCGTTGTACATACAAGTTGTATGATACGATTAGCATAGTACCGCATAACGTATATATACACATGCCACAATGGTTTAAGAGGTTAATGTAAAGAACATCGAAAATGTAACTCTAAATATCCAACTATGGATTGAAAAGGATAGAGCAAGGAATTTCAAACAACTTTCTAATTTGCTACTATTACAAAACTTGTTCTCTTTGTATCTTGTTACATTGCAGGGATGTAAACTCATGAAGGTTGTCAGAATGATATCCATCTGCAAAAGATGGCAGCACGATTTCCTGCTATGCAGTGCTCCAGATACCAAAGAATACCATGGGAACATTGGAATCTTTTTTTAAAATGGTATGCTCTGTCTGAATCTTAAAATAAATTGTTTGGGTTTCCCTTGAAAACTAGAGATGTTCTTATATTAGTCCTGAAGACATAGGATTTTGATTTTTACTTTACGCTTTCGCTGCCAAGCCTTTTTGACACCCCTGTGCTAAGCCAATTTTGAGCCCCCACTACTTACAATTAAACACTTGTAATTCAAAGTTCTGTGAGTAACACAAAATTATATATTTTTTCAGCAGGCCCAACAGATTCAGAATATACCATTATTTATATTTCATTGCATGTGAGCTGTAGCAAAAAAATAAAAAAAATCACCTTACTAAATTGTCATCAAGGGTAGCCACAAGTGAAAAAAGGGGCCAATAAGTGTTTTTGGGGTTATAAAAAGAGAGACTGAAGAGGTCCCTTTGTGAAGTACAGAAATAAAAGCACTTTTTTATTGCAAGGTGATCACCTGGCTATACAGACAAAATGCATTCTATATATAATTTTTTAAGAGAGGGACTGGTCCAATATAAAATACAAATGTTTTATTAGGTGTGTCTAGGCATAACGTTTATATTAATGACCAATTCCCAATCAAAACCATAGGTATTTTGTTTTTATTTTAAAAATTAAAAGATCTGTTTAGTTGTGGCTTTCCAAGACCACCATCATTTGAAAGAGGACGATTCTCTATCAAATGAGAGGTCTTGGATATCTGAAGCTAGTAAGGGAGCTGAGATTGAGGGATTCGAACAGCAATCCTCCATCGAGCTCCCTTACCTACCTGTGACATTGTGGTCCCAAACCCTTTGTGATGCCACAAATGTGTGTGGCAACTTCCCCGGATATCCCATGTAGCTCTATGAGTGCCGCCCACCATCACAACAATTTGACTTGCAGTACAGGGGAATTGCGTCACTTGCTCACAGGCAGCAATTTGCATGATGACCTCTTCATGTCATGAGCACAGTAGCAGATAAGATGCACAAAAGTTCAAACAGAAAATGCACATTCCCTTACTACTGCATTATGTAAAACGTTGGGAAAAATAATTAGGCTACAACACACCTGTAAAACAATGGCACTGCAGATTCAATGTCACAGGCCATTCAGCACACTCCACCTCAGCATTAGAAAACATAATTTATGCTTACCTGATAAATTCCTTTCTTCTGTAGTGTGATCAGTCCACGGGTCATCATTACTTCTGGGATATTACTCCTCCCCAACAGGAAGTGCAAGAGGATTCACCCAGCAGAGCTGCATATAGCTCCTCCCCTCTACGTCACTCCCAGTCATTCGACCAAGGACCAACGAGAAAGGAGAAGCCAAGGGTGAAGTGGTGACTGGAGAATAAATTAAAAAATATTTACCTGCCTTAAAAACAGGGCGGGCTGTGGACTGATCACACTACAGAAGAAAGGAATTTATCAGGTAAGCATAAATTATGTTTTCTTCTGTTAAGTGTGATCAGTCCACGGGTCATCATTACTTCTGGGATACCAAAGCAAAAGTACACGGATGACGGGAGGGATAGGCAGGCTCTTTATACAGAAGGAACCACTGCCTGAAGAACCTTTCTCCCAAAAATAGCCTCCGATGAAGCAAAAGTGTCAAATTTGTAAAATTTGGAAAAAGTATGAAGCGAAGACCAAGTTGCAGCCTTGCAAATCTGTTCAACAGAGGCCTCATTCTTGAAGGCCCAAGTGGAAGCCACAGCTCTAGTAGAATGAGCTGTAATTCTTTCAGGAGGCTGCTGTCCAGCAGTCTCATAAGCTAAACGAATTATGCTACGAAGCCAAAAAGAAAGAGGTAGCAGAAGCTTTTTGACCTCTCCTCTGACCAGAGTAAACGACAAACAGAGAAGACGTTTGTCGAAATTCCTTAGTTGCCTGTAAGTAAAATTTTAGAGCACGGACTACATCCAGGTTGTGCAGTAGACGTTCCTTCTTCGAAGAAGGATTTGGGCACAAAGAAGGAACAACAATCTCTTGATTGATATTCCTGTTAGTAACTACCTTAGGTAAGAACCCAGGTTTAGTACGCAGAACTACCTTATCCGAATGAATTCAGAGACTCTTCGAGCCGAGGAAATAGCCATTAAAAATAGAACTTTCCAAGATAACAACTTTATATCAATGGAATGAAGGGGTTCAAACGGAACACCCTGTAAAACATTAAGAACAAGGTTTAAACTCCATGGTGGAGCAACAGTTTTAAACACAGGCTTAATCCTGGCCAAAGCCTGACAAAAAGCCTGGACGTCAGGAACTTCTGACAGACGTTTGTGTAACAGAATGGACAGAGCTGAGATCTGTCCCTTTAATGAACTAGCAGATAAACCCTTTTCTAAACCTTCTTGTAGAAAAGACAATATCCTAGGAATCCTAACCTTACTCCAAGAGTAACCTTTGGATTCACACCAATATAGGTATTTACGCCATATCTTATGGTAAATCTTTCTGGTAACAGGTTTCCTAGCCTGTATTAAGGTATCAATAACTGACTCAGAAAACCCACGTCTTGATAAAATCAAGCGTTCAATTTCCAAGCAGTCAGCTTCAGAGAAGTTAGATTTTGATGTTTGAAAGGACCCTGAATCAGAAGGTCCTGTTTCAGAGGTAGAGACCAAGGTGGACAGGATGACATGTCCACCAGGTCTGCATACCAAGTCCTGCGTGGCCATGCAGGTGCTATTAGAATCACTGATGCTCTCTCCTGTTTGATTCTGGCAATCAATCGAGGAAGCATCGGGAAGGGTGGAAACACGTAAGCCATCCTGAAGTCCCAAGGTGCTGTCAGGGCATCTATCAGGACTGCTCCTGGATCCCTGGATCTGGACCCGTAACGAGGAAGCTTGGCGTTCTGTCGAGACGCCATGAGATCTATCTCTGGTTTGCCCCAACGTCGAAGTATTTGGGCAAAGACCTCCGGATGAAGTTCCCACTCCCCCGGATGAAAAGTCTGACGACTTAAGAAATCCGCTTCCCAGTTCTCCACTCCCGGGATGTGGATTGCTGACAGGTGGCAAGAGTGAGACTCTGCCCAGCGAATTATCTTTGAAACTTCCATAATAGCTAGGGAGCTTCTTGTCCCTCCCTGATGGTTGATGTAAGCTACGGTCGTGATGTTGTCCGACTGAAACCTGATGAACCCCCGAGTTGTCAACTGGGGCCAAGCCAGGAGTGCATTGAGAACTGCTCTCAATTCCAGAATGTTTATTGGCAGGAGACTCTCCTCCTGACTCCATTGTCCCTGAGCCTTCAGAGAATTCCAGACGGCACCCCAACCTAGAAGGCTGGCGTCTGTTGTTACAATTGTCCAGTCTGGTCTGCTGAATGGCATCCCCCTGGACAGATGTGGCCGAGAAAGCCACCATAGAAGAGAATTTCTGGTCTCTTGATCCAGATTCAGAGAAGGGGATAAGTCTGAGTAATCCCCATTCCACTGACTTAGCATGCACAGTTGCAGTGGTCTGAGGTGTAAGCGTGCAAAGGGTACTATGTCCATTGCCGCTACCATTAAGCCGATTACCTCCATGCATTGAGCCACTGACGGGTGTTGAATGGAATGAAGGGTGCGGCAAGCACTTTGAAGTCTTGTTAGCCTGTCCTCTGTCAGGTAAATCTTCATTTCTACAGAATCTATAAGAGTCCCCAGGAAGGGAACTCTTGTGAGTGGAACGAGTGAACTTTTCTTTTCGTTCACCTTCCATCCATGTGACCTTAGAAATGCCAGTACTAACTCTGTATGAAACTTGGCAGTTTGAAAGCTTGAAGCTTGTATCAGAATGTCGTCTAGGTATGGAGCTACCGAGATTCCCCGGGGTCTTAGTACCGCCAGAAGAGCACCCAGAACCTTTGTGAAGATTCTTGGAGCTGTAGCCAAACCGAATGGAAGAGCCACAAACTGGTAATGCCTGTCTAGGAAGGCAAACCTTAGGTACCGGTAATGATCTTTGTGAATCGGTATGTGAAGGTAAGCATCTTTTAAATCTACAGTGGTCATGTACTGACCCTCTTGGATCATAGGTAAAATTGTCCGAATAGTCTCCATCTTGAACGATGGAACTCTTAGGAATTTGTTTAGGATCTTTAAGTCCAGGATTGGTCTGAAAGTTCCCTCTTTTTTGGGAACCACAAACAGATTTGAGTAAAACCCCTGTCCCTGTTCCGACCGTGGAACTGGATGGATTACTCCCATTAACAAGAGCTCTTGTACGCAGCGTAGAAACGCCTCTTTCTTTGTCTGGATTGTTGACAACCTTGACAGATGAAATCTCTCTCTTGGAGGAGAGTATTTGAAGTCCAGAAGGTATCCCTGAGATATTATCTCTAGTGCCCAGGGATCCTGGACATCTCTTGCCCAAGCCTGGGCGAAGAGAGAAAGTCTGCCCCCCACTAGATCCGATCCCGGATCGGGGGCCCTCAATTCATGCTGTTTTAGGGGCAGCAGCCGGTTTCCTGGCCTGCTTGCCCTTGTTCCAGGACTGGTTAGGTTTCCAGCCTTGTCTGTAGCGAGCAACAGCTCCTTCCTGTTTTGGTGCAGAGGAAGTTGATGCTGCTCCTGCTTTGAAATTACAAAAGGAACGAAAATTAGACTGTCTAGCCTTAACTTTGGCTTTGTCCTGAGGCAGGGCATGGCCTTTACCTCCTGTAATGTCAGCGATAATCTCTTTCAACCCGGGCCCGAATAAGGTCTGCCCTTTGAAAGGTATATTAAGCAATTTAGACTTAGAAGTAACATCAGCTGACCAGGATTTTAGCCACAGCGCCCTGCGTGCCTGAATGGCGAATCCTGAATTCTTCGCCGTAAGTTTAGTTAAATGTACTACGGCCTCCGAAATGAATGAATTAGCTAGTTTAAGGACTCTAAGCCTGTCCGTAATGTCGTCCAGAGTAGCTGAACTAATGTTCTCTTCCAGAGACTCAATCCAGAATGCCGCTGCAGCCGTGATCGGCGCAATGCATGCAAGGGGTTGCAATATAAAACCTTGTTGAACAAACTTTTTTAAGGTAACCCTCTAATTTTTTATCCATTGGATCTGAAAAAGCACAGCTATCCTCCACAGGGATAGTGGTACGCTTAGCTAAAGTAGAAACTGCTCCCTCCACCTTAGGAACAGTTTGCCATAAGTCCCGTGTGGTGGCGTCTATTGGAAACATTTTTCTAAATATCGGAGGGGGTGAGAACGGCACACCGGGTCTATCCCACTCCTTAGTAACAATTTCAGTAAGTCTCTTAGGTATAGGAAAAACCTCAGTACTCGCCGGTACCGCAAAATATTTATCCAACCTACACATTTTCTCTGGTATTGCAACTGTGTTACAATCATTCAGAGCCGCTAACACCTCCCCTAGTAATACACGGAGGTTTTCCAGCTTAAATTTAAAATTTGAAATATCTGAATCCAGTCTGTTTGGATCAGAACCGTCACCCACAGAATGAAGTTCTCCGTCCTCATGTTCTGCCACCTGTGACGCAGTGTCTGACATGGCCCTAATATTATCAGCGCACTCTGTTCTCACCCCAGAGTGATCACGCTTACCTCTTAGTTCTGGTAATTTAGCCAAAACTTCAGTCATAACAGTAGCCATATCCTGTAATGTGATTTGTAATGGCCGCCCAGATGTACTCGGCGCTATAATATCACGCACCTCCCGAGCGGGAGATGCAGGTACTGACACGTGAGGCGAGTTAGTCGGCATAACTCTCCCCTCGTTGTTTGGTGAAATTTGTTCAATTTGTACAGATTGACTTTTATTTAAAGTAGCATCAATACAGTTAGTACATAAATTTCTATTGGGCTCCACTTTGGCATTGCAACAAATGACACAGGTATCTTCCTCTGAATCAGACATGTTTAACACACTAGCAAATAAACTTGCAACTTGGAATACAATTCAATTAGAATATTATTAAAAACGTACTGTGCCTTTAAGAAGCACAGAAGATCTATGACAGTTGAAAATTAATAAATTGAAACAGTTATAGCCTCAATCCTTGTAAACCACACAACTTTAGCAAAGGTTTAATCCCATTAGCAAAGATAACTAATTCTGAAAGCAGGAAAATTTTTTTAGAATAAACGTTTTTTATCTCAGTTAACTATAATTCTCACAGCTCTGCTGAGAGAAATTACCTCCCTCAAAATAAGTTTTGAAGACCCCTGAGTTCTGTAGAGATGAACCGGATCATGCAGGAAGTACAATGAGCTGCTGACTGAAATATCTGATGCGTAGCAAAAGCGCCAAAAAAACGGCCCCTCCCCCTCACACACAGCAGTGAGAGAGAACAGAAACTGTCAGAAAAAAGATTAAGCAACTGCCAAGTGGAAAAATAGTGCCCAAACATTTATTCACTCAGTACCTCAGCAAATGAAAACGATTTTACATTCCAGCAAAAACGTTAAACATAATTTCTAGTTATTAAACAGCTTTATGTACTTCTTACAGTGTAATTCTAGTGAAGTACCATTCCCCAGAATACTGAAGTGTAAAGTATACATACATGACATTATATCGGTATGGCAGGATTTTCTTATCAATTCCATTGTCAGAAAATAAAAGCTGCTACATACCTCTATGCAGATTCATCTGCCCGCTGTCCCCTGATCTGAAGTTTACCTCACTCCTCAGATGGCCGAGAACAGCAATATGATCTTAACTACTCCGGCTAAAATCATAGCAAAACTCTGGTAGATTCTTCTTCAAACTCTGCCAGAGAGGTAATAACACACTCCGGTGCTATTTTAAAATAACAAACTCTTGATTGAAGATATAAAACTAAGTATAATCACCATAGTCCTCTCACACATCCTATCTAGTCGTTGGGTGCAAGAGAATGACTGGGAGTGACGTAGAGGGGAGGAGCTATATTCAGCTCTGCTGGGTGAATCCTCTTGCACTTCCTGTTGGGGAGGAGTAATATCCCAGAAGTAATGATGACCCGTGGACTGATCACACTTAACAGAAGAAACTAACCTAAAAACTATTATGCAATGGTATTTAACGCCAGTTAAGCTTAAACACATTTTCAAATCAGCAAATAGTAAATGTTGGAAAGGATGTGCAGAAGAAGGGACAATGCTACATCTGTGGTGGAGTTGTGACTTTGTTGGGCAGTACTGGGAACAGATCTTCAGTAACATTAAGATAATTCTTAATACCCAAATAGAACCCAACCCTGACTGAGACTATACTATTGAATCAGTCACACAATATAAAATGTAAAATCAAAAAGGCATCTTTTCCAAATATTGCTAAACAGCTAATTCCTATGTATTGGAAATCATCACACATACCAACTATAAAGGAATGGACAACTCAAGTAGAAAACACACTTATCAATGGAGAGACTTTATTAGTATAGATTAGGTCAGTTAAACTTCTTTCAAGACATGATATTCAAATGGGAAACTCCCTACCAAAGCATATAAATACAGACATAACCTAGATCATAACCTTTTCATTCAAGTATTTTATTAGAATGGGCTACCACACTCTTAACACTATATTTAATATCAAACATATAGGTAACACATACTGGATAATGCCAAAGTGAAGAGCTTAATAATGTCTTTATTTTTACTTTTATTTCTCTTTTTTATTTGTATTTACTCAGTTATTATTAATTGCTGTTTTATATGTTTTGCCTTCTTTTGTTAAAGTCTTTGTACTTGGTTTGTATGAGAAAGGGATGTAACCAGGCTCATTTAAGTCCCTCGGATATTAAACTTCACCAAGGACCTAATG